>NC_053026.1:48732386-49004330 GCF_003073215.2 Triticum urartu | reverse complement strand
CATGCAGCGGGGCCCGATGCTGAGCCCACCTCGTCAGGAGCGGACGGGGGCGAATCCCCTCGCGCCACCAGCCCGTGGGCCGACCCAGGAGCCGACAGCAGGATGCCTGACACGCCTGCGTCGCGATCCGCCTCGAATCGGGAGCCGGATCGGGAACCTGCGGCTGGCGCGGTTGCAGCTGATCTTGCAGGATCTTCTGTGGTGCAACCAACAGCGACTGCCACACCGGGATCTTCTGTGGTAAGCTTCACCAGCAGCAGCTCCGCGACGCCATACACGATCTCAGTCAGGTATTATCAAGGCAAAAGAATATACTGATTGTACTGTAAGGTATGACAGGGTCAAAAGAGCTTTCCTTAGTAGTTTTGGTGAACCAACCCACTTGCATGATGCACTTAATCATAAAGAATGGAAGGAGGCTATGGATAGTGAATACAATGCACTCATGAAAAACAAAACTTGGCACTTAGTACCACCAAGGAAGGGAAATAATGTTATAGATTGTAAATGGGTATACAAGATCAAGTGAAAATATGATGGAAGTATAGACAGGTACAAGGCTAGATTAGTTACTAAAGGATTTAAACAAAGGTTTGGCATTGATTATGAAGATACCTTTAGTCATGTTGTTAAGGAAGCTACTATTCGGCTTGTGTTGTCTATTGCTATTTCCAGAGGTTGGAGCCTACGACAGCTAGACGTTCAGAATGCGTTTCTTCATGGTGTTCTTGAGGAAGAAGTGTTCATGCGGCAACCACCGGGATATGAGAACCAAAGCACACCACATTATATCTGTAAGTTGGATAAAGCTTTATATGGTTTGAAACAGGCCCCTAGAGCTTGGTACTCAAGATTGAGCATGCAGTTACAACAACTTGGGTTTACACCATCAAAAGCAGATACATCTTTGTTCTTTTACAATAAAGGCAATATCACTATATTTGTGCTTGTTTATGTTGATGATATAATTGTTGCTAGTTCAAGTTCAGATGCCACCACCTGTTTGCTTAAGGATCTGAAATTGGAGTTTGCTCTTAAGGATCTAGGTGATCTTCACTATTTTCTTGGAATAGAGGTTAAACAGGTAAAGGATGGCATACTTCTCACACAGGAAAAATATGCTACTGATATTCTCAGGAGAGTGGGATTGGAACATTGTAAACCTGTGAGTACACCAATCTCAACCTTAGAAAAACTTACAGTTGAAAGTGGAGAAGTGCTTGGACCAGAGGATGCAACAAATTACAGAAGTGTTGTAGGTGCTTTACAATATTTGACTCTTACACGTCCTGACATTTCTTACTCTGTGAACAAAGTATGTCAATATTTACATGCACCTAGAACTACTCATTGGACTGCAGTTAAGAGAATTTTGAGATATCTTAAGTTTTCAGAGGGACTTGGGCTTCATATTACCAGGTCTTCATCCATGCTTGTTACTGCATATTATGATGCAGACTGGGCAGGTTGTCCTGATGACAGAAGGTCCACAGATGGTTTTGATGTGTTTCTGGGAACAAACCTTGTATCATGGAGTGCAAGGAAACAGGCTACAGTTTCAAGGTCTAGCACTGAGGCTGAGTATAAAGCTTTGGCTAATGCAACAGCTGAAGTAATGTGGATACAGACTTTACTTTATGAGCTTGGAATTAAAGCTCCACAAGCTGCTAGGTTATGGTGTGATAACATTGGTGCCACCTATCTTTCAGCTAATCCTATTTTCCATGCACGAACCAAACATATTGAAGTTGATTTTCACTTTGTCAGAGAAAGAGTAGCTCGAAAGCTACTTGACATTCGGTTCATACCCACAGGAGATCAACTTCCTGTTGGCTTTACAAAACCACTCACCGTGAGACGGCTAGATGAGTTCATGTACAATCTTAACCTTGGCAAAGCTTCATGAGGTTTAGATTGAGGGGGAGTGTTAGAATTAGTTGCTGTATAGGGATAGAATTCTCTTTAAATTGTAAACCTATTCTATCTCTTCTTCTGTTTCAACCTCTCCCGAATATCTCTCTATAAACCGATCGATCTAGCCTCGATCCAAACTTGTAAGCCACGGCATATGTTCCATATAATGCAATGCGGCCTGAGCAAAGGGTTCTACGCTTCCCATAATATTTGACACCATTTACTTGTCAAATTTCAAAACAAAACCAAATAGCCAATCGGGATAGTAAAAAGATCATGATAAAGGGCATCCATATTAAAGACTAAAACCACTGACCTAGTTTTCTCATGGGTGTGCATTTCTCGTGAAAATTGGAGGAAGCAAAGAGGAGAGGAACAAACCTCGAACGAAGCCTCGACCACAGCGGTCGGCAACTGGTGGTCCTGCTACTTGTAGCCATGGTTGCCTCCTCCCCTCCTAGGGCATCGTCTCCTCCAGTGCTCGCGGGTGAGTGCCTTGGGGCCCTCATCTGGATCATCGCAGGTACATGTTGCCATGGTTCGCCGGAACTCTAGGGTTTCAAAGGGAGGAGAGAGGGGTGCTGTGTGTGGACTTCCTCTTCTGTCAAGCGGAGGTTGATCGTAGGATGGGTGGCAACTAAGGCATTGAGATCAGAGGAGCGGTGATGCAGCAGCGTCCTCCTTGTTGGTGGTGGAGTGATGGACATGAATGAATACCTGGCATTGGGGAATGACTCCGATATGCAAGCAGCGAAGGTGGTGGCGCGCACACTGATCCTCACCATCGCATTGGATCAAAAGGGCCTGGTCCTCCACGCTGCTGCAGAGTAGGCATGGGTCGCCATGGGGGTCGCTCGCCATCCATGGTGGAAGAAGGGCCAGCCACGGGTAGTCCTGGAGGAAGGGGAAAGGGGATGGGGAATTGAGCGGCAGCACGCAACCTCTATCAGGAGGAGAGCTGGCCAAACGGGCCGGCACGACACAACACAACCCGACGCGTGCTAATCGTGCATGGCATGGCACGGCCCACTGGGTCACGATTAGTAAATGGTCCATGTTTTGTTGGCCCACGTGCTGCGCCGAGGCACGGCCCCTCGGCAAATCTGGCTAGCCCGCCGGCCCACCAGGCACGATAGGCCCACATGTTGTTTGGCCTGCTAGGCTAATTTTTTGGCCTATTGGGCTGTTTAATTCCATGTATATAAAGATAAAATAAATAAACGGGTCATATGTCGTGCCGGCCCATGTGCTCAACCTTGTGGCCTAAGCACGGTGCACCGCGTGACTAGCACGGCCCGATTAGCCCGTGCTGGGCCTGGCCCGTCATGTGTCGTGCCAGCGTGCTCGCGGGCTGGCATGCTAGGCACGGCCCGTTTGGCCAGCTCTGATCCCAAGGAACCCTGCGTGAGGGGAAATCGAGCACCAAGAGATGCAGATGAGGAGGGGAGCGGTTCGTGCAGCGTCGGATGGCTGTCTCGGGATAGAAAGAATCGGTAAAAACTAGTGCAAGAGTGAATTACGTAAGAAAAAATCGGCGGGTTGTTCCTTCGATGGATGGGAGGCTGTGTCAATGAATGACTACGTACACATTCACCTTTAATAGTACATGTATGAACTTAATTTATTCCCTTTTGTGGGTGAACTTAATTTTGAACACAATGTGAAATATTCAGATACAACATAGCATAAACTCCAAACACACATTACCAAACATGACTGCATGACTGGGTGAACTTGTTTTAGCGAAACAAACATAACATAAAACTATGTAATCGAACGTAAATCGACAAATACATGGAAGAAACTAATTCTCCCGCGCCTTCAACTCGAACTGGGCGTAGTACCTCCTGATCTCCTCGATAGTGCACGGTTCAATCACATTTGCTATCGACTACCTCCCTCTCTACCCTCTGGGGATCCTGAATGTATAATTGGGGTCGTTGGCAACTTGGCATCATCGCAATTATCAGAGGAAATCAACATGGCAGCCTTGACTTTCTCCTCGGCCACGACAACCAGCTCCTCAGTAATCTCGACCTCTATCTCGGCCAAGGCCTCCTCCGCACCCATCCTTCTTTCCTTGGCACCAACCCTTGCAGTTTCCTCAGCCAAGGAGGCAACAATGGCGGTGTTTGTTTGTAATCCAAATTCAGATAAGGCTAACTTCTGACGGAGCAGAGCGGAGGCCTGTTGTCAGGAGGCTTGGGCCATAGCAGATCAGTGTGTGTGTGTATCCTTTGTAAGCCGCCACATGTGATAAGATCATCGTTGTAAATCCCTCGTGTTTGTAATGTCTCCCGATATAGTGAAGTTTCACTGGCTACGCTGTGGTTTTTACCCTTCTCATTGGGGGGGGGGGGTTCTTGCATCCGGGTTCTGATCTTTCAGGTACACCACTGCCACCCCCCTGAAATACAATGTTAAAACACCTAGGTGCAATCTCACATCTGACCACGCCCACGGCCATATCCTTCATGACTAGTGCATCTACATCCTCCTAGAAAACATCATTAGATCCCCAACCTCCTCCAAACTCCTCCAAAACTATGACCACTACCCCTGCCGGGACCTCTACCTCGTCCTCCATCGGCTAAAATAAAGTCACCCTATTCAAGTTTTGATTCATCATGAATTCCATCACCACATTCCTGGTGCCAGTGTCCCATCAATTCACAATCACCATAGAAGATTGGCAATTTCTCATACTTAACATGGTACCACTCCTTCTCCCCTCCATTTGTAATGTACGCAAACCTAGTGATTATTTTGTTAACATTCATCTTTACACGAAGGCAAAAGTCTCCTACGAAACCAGACGACAACATATGTTCTACATATGCCACATATGTTCTTTCCATGGATGAAATTATTCAGCAACATATGCACTTGCGCCCAGACAAATATCTTGTCAAGGACTATCGATCTAGGATTCCGAAAATCCGTCATACTCTTCAATCAATAGAGCTTGGTTTTAAAGAGCCAGGGACCCATGAGCATAGCTTTGTTCCAGTCCCCTAAACACTTGGATTTAATCGTAAAGAGGTTATCTTCAATCCTTCTCCAAATTACATCTTATGCATGATTCCAAGCCAATCTTATGTTGAAGAACAGCGCACTAGGCTAAACCCCTCGTGTCGTGTGCACTATCATGATCGCCAGCCACTTGGCCTGTTGCGGGAGTTCCATGACTTCATCTTCCCACACAACGTGATTATTGTTCTCCTCGTGCAGATGGAATCGGCCCAATAGATCATCAACACAGCTCTTGCTTGTTCTCCATGGACGGAACAAACCGCGGATCTTAGGAAGAGAGATCCACAATCAACGGGGACAATCTCACAGTCGACTGAGGAAACTCTTGGCGACGTACGCGCACTGACAAAGGACAAAGAAACCCTATGTTTTTTGCTAGGGAAAAGAATCGGTATATGCTAAATGTAGTTTTTGCTAGTTTCTATCAGAGGACAGCCTCATGGCCTTGAATGGAGTTTTCATCTGGTTTTATCAAATTAGCCGAGTAATTTTGCCTTCTTAAGGAATGTGGACCATCCATTCTTGTGATCCAAGGGACATGATCCATCAGTGCTAGTGGGCAATCTTTGTGACATTCTTCCATTTAAGGAGCAAAATCAAAGAAGAAATGGGAGACCTAAATAGGCACTCGAGGCCATGGACCTCTCACAGCCTTGGGTCCGTGCCGTCGAGCTTCCACCCCCCCTCGTCGGGTCCTCTCTCCACAACCTCGCTAAGCTCGCTGCCACCATGCACATCGGTCGACATTGATTGAGCGCGAGCTCCGAGGTAAGCAATGTATTGACTGTTCTTCTTCTTCCAACTATTACACCAACATCTCAAAGTCTTATTCAAGTCCGCCACCTCCCCAAGCGAGTTTTTAGAGAGATGGCACAATTACAATGTGCCGCCGATGCATACCACCGACATGGCGGCTGCCAAATCGGGGAAGCATCGGGGGCTCAGGGCTGAGGAGGGCGCGGCTGCTGGAGAGGGAAAATGGGTCACAAAGTCAGCTCAAGCCGAGGCTTAGTTTTCAAGTTGTCAGATGTATGCCCTTTTACGCCGAGTTTGGTATGGTAGTGTGGCTCTCGAGGCCGTTGACCTCTAGCAGCCACAGCTCGTCGCCATCGAGCTTTCACACCCTCGCCGGGTCCTATCTCCGTGACGTCCAAGCTCGATGCTGTCGTTCCCACCGGTCGACATTGATTGGCCACAAGCTCCTAGGTAAGCGATGTACCGACCGTCCTTCTTCTTCAAATATTACAATGGCATCTCAAATTCAGACAGGCTAATTCAAGCCCGCCACCTCCCCGAGCGAGGCCCAATGGCTGGTTGTCAGAGAGATGGCCGATGCGCACCTTTGACAAGGCGGGCACCAGATCGGAGGAGCATCGGTGGCTCCGGCTAAGGAGGGTGCGCCGGCTGAGAGGGAGAAAGGTTTCGACGTAGAAAATCAGAGTCAGCTCAAGCCGAGGCTTAGTTTTCATATAGAAGATCTAAAGTCAGTAGCAGTCAGTCATAGGTTTTCCCTTTCCTCGGTGGGCACATCGTGAAGTACAAGTCCCACCAAGCAAGATTAATTACCCACAAACCTGGAACTTGTACTGACCGTTTTGTTACAGATACAGATATAGCACGCAAAACTAATTGCTGGCCACGTAGATCTGCCACCTCCGGCATGCTACTTCTGTACCTGGTATTTCAGCTCCTTATTATCGTCAGCGGCATCGATGGAGATGGTCGAGCCTTGACATGCTTCTCCATTGACCAGCATGTCCACAAGAACTCTTGTCACATTTTTCTTCATCCACCTTTTAATAGGCCTTGCGCCATACACCTGCAATACATAGTACATGTATGCATAGTAAGCAGGATATGTACAAATAACTACCCAAATAAGTATGATTTCGTTTGGTAAAAATAACATGCACTTACCGTGTCGTGTGCTTCTGACCAAATGACATCCAATGCGGCATCTGTTACAAGCAGAGAGATGCCCTTATAAGCTGCCGTATCAATGACCCTCTTCATCTGGATTCTCGTGATCTTCCTCAGTTCATCGTGTGAAAGCGGCTCAAACATCACAATTTCACTCAGTTTGTTGAGAAATTCAGGCTTAAAGCGTTTCTCGACCTGCATCATCAACAAGTAAATTTGTCAATCAGCAGGGTGCGCACCGGGACTTTACAAGGGACAGTTTGGGATACACATACCTGTTTCCTGAGAAGATCTCGTGCAGTTTCTATGTTTTCTCCAGCCATTCTAGCTAACAGGTTCTCTGCTCCTAGAGTTGAGCTCATGATGATGATAGTGTTCTTGAAATTTATGTTGCGTCCTTTCCCATCAACCAGCATGCCATCATCAAGGAGTTGAATGAGAACCTTGAATATCGAAGGATGTGCCTTATCCGCCTCATCAAAAAGAACAACGCTATACGGTTGGCTCCTGACTTTCTCGGTGAGTTGTCCATCTTCTTCGTAGCTTTAGAAAGTCAAATGGAAAAGTGAGACGTGAGTAGGAATTTCAGAAACAAATACAAGTCCAAAGTGTGTACAAGCTAAACCTTCGAGGTCCTCCAATGAGACGTAACACAGAACCACTATCGGCATATTCAGACATGTCAAAGCGGACTAATGCCTTCTCATTGTCAAACAACTTATCGGCAAGTGCTTTCGCAAGCTCTGTCTTTCCAACACCAGCCGGGCCCAAAAAGAGGAAAGAGCCAATTGGTTGGCCAGATTGATCAAACCCGACCCTAGAACGTAGCACTTCTTGGGCAACCAAATTAACCGCTTCATACTGTCCAACAATCCTCTCATGCAATCTGTCTGCTAGGTGGCTCAACTTCTCTTCCTCTCGACCAAGTGTGGTGATCGGAATTTTAGTCCATCGGCTCACAACCTTCATATAACAATAGAATATGGCATGAACATCACACGGAAACAAATGAAAACTACTCACACTGATACGATTAGCAAGGAATGTTAATTTACCTGGGCAATATGGCATGGACCAACGGTTAACTCTTCCGGTGCATTTATAGTGTTAGTATCCTTATTTTGAACTTCTTTTTGCTTATGCAACTTCACGGTAGTGCATGCCTCGTCCATCAAATCAATTGCTTTATCAGGAAACTGGCGACCTGACAACAGCAAAATCCACAATTTCTTCAAGATGCACAAACCTACGAAAGTGAACTGAATTAGCTCTCAACCATATGACGAACTTACCGGTAATATAGCGGCCAGCGAGCTGCGCAGCAGCAGCAAGAGCATCGTCGCGAATTGTCAGTCCATGGTGGTCTTGGTACCGGTGCTTCAACCCCTGCAGGATGGCAACGGTCGCCGGCACGCTCGGCTCCTCGACATCAACCCTTTGGAACCGCCGATCGAGCGCCGTATCCTTCTGGATGTATCTGCGGTACTCTTCGGATGTGGTAGCGCCTATGCAACGGATGCGGCCACGGGCCAACGCCGGCTTGAGGATGTTGGCGGCGTCCCCGGTGCCGTCTCGGTCGCCAGCACCAACAATCATGTGCATCTCGTCTATGAAGAGGATGAGCTTGCCACGGGCATCCTCCACCAGCTTGATGGCATCCTTCAAGCGCTGCTCAAACATGCCGCGCCACTGAGTCCCCGCGACCATCGCCCCGACGTCGAGCTCCGCCACGCGGGCCCCGGCGAGCGCGGCGGGGACCGCCCCAGCTGCGATGCGCTGGGCGAGGCCCTCGACGATGGCCGTCTTGCCGACGCCGGCCGCCCCGACAAGCGCGGCGCAGTTCTTGGTCCGGCCGCAAAGGATGCAGATGACGCGGTCGATCTCGTCGTCGCGGCCGATGACCGGATCAGCCCCGGCGGGGTCCAAGGTCTTGAGGAAGGCCGGCCTGGAGGTGAAGAGGGACCTGAGCTCTTCCTCGTACAGCCTCAACGCTGTACAGGCCAATCCAACGGCAGTGACGGACAATACTCTGATCATGGCCTTCTCCCCCTCCCCCATCCCGTTTGATCGATAACCTAACGTGATCGAAGACCAGGAGCGACCTGGTTTTGAAGCTGGCTGGGTAGATTCTCTCGGAGGCTAGCCATAGCTACTACGGCAACCAATAAAAGGCTGGATTTGATCGATTTCTTGAGCAGCACGCCACGCTGAATCCCCGTGGATGGTCCCACCTAATTCTGTATAGTCAAATAATATGGCTAAAATTAAATTTCAAAAAACAAATATGGCTAGTACCTCGGTCGACCGGTCCCGCTCCCAGATCAGTCGACTCGCCATCTGTTTGATGTGAGGCACAACGGCCGTTTGATCTCCTTTACACGTCATCGTCTTCCCCCGCAAGCACAGGAAAAAGGGCCCTCAGCTAGCCCTGTGGTCGCAACATCGTCACCTGCCGGTTCCAGCACTGTGCGCTCGCGGATGCAACATCCCTACTGGCCGGCTCCAGCATGCAGCAGATTCTGGAGACGGGAGACAGCTCTGGAGACACAAATGTGGGTGGGGCCCATATGGGACATGTCGATTGCGGGAGGTGGCCGGCGCGAGGCTTGATCGGTCGCCAATTCTCAAGGTTTTCCAAATAATATGGCCAACGCTAGGCATCAACCCGATTATCCCAACGCAAGGATTTGTCACCTTGCTAGCCGCCCGATTAGCATGTTCGGGACCGTTAGATGAAATCCTCAGCCGTCCTTATCGCGTCATCGCCCGATCATCTTGGAGGCCCGCAAGAGGCCATCTTCCCCGCACCATGTAGCATCGCCGGCTGCCATCACAGCACTGTCAATCTCATTGCAACTCAAAGCACCCTCAACGGCCTTTTCAGCACGGTGCTTCCTTCACAACACCGGCTTGCAGCACACCACCGCAACACTCCCTTGTCATACCCATCTCTGGCCTCACAGCACCGGTGGACACAGTTGCAGCATCGCACTCGCAGAAAATCCTGTCAGCATCACACCACAATCGTGCCCCCTCGCCGTACTCATTCCTGGCCTTCCAACAATGGTTACCACTGTTGCAGCATCGCTTGCTTGTTTGGCACTCTGCTTGTAGCTTGCCACAGCGCCGCTAGCATCCCTGGAAGACCTTTGCAGGAGCGAGCAAGCACACTGTCGCTTGAAAGAAAAAGAATTGTGGAAGCGTATGCAGTTCGGCAAGGACGCGTACGTGTTATATAGAAATGACAGATTACAAGAGGAGGCGCAGGTTGTTACTAGGCTTGGCCTCTACTCCAAGCTACACAAAGATAAACCTTTCCTAGCTAACAACCTGCCGCCCAAGATTACACGCACGTATACACAAGACGTGACAACATGTCACAAAATACTAGCCTATACAATTTCTACAAGCCTATCATTTAACATCCTCCCTCAAACTTAACTCATCAAGGTTCAGATTGTTCTTGAAGGCTTGAAACTGTCGAACTTGTAGAGGCTTAGTAAACCCATCAGCAACTAGATCTCCTGTTGGGATGAACTGTATTTCTAGTAGCTTCTGTGCTGCTCTTTCACGAACAAAGTGATAATCAATTTCTATGTGTTTTGTTCTGGCATGAAATACAGGATTTGCAGAGAGATACGTTGCACCCAAGTTGTCACACCATAGTTGTGACACATGTGATCTTCCAATTCCTAGTTCATCAAGTAGAGTTTCTATCCACTTTACCTCAGCAGTTGCATTTGTCAGAGACTTATATTCTGCTTCAGTACTGGAACGTGATACTGTTGCTTATTTCTTTGCATTCCAAGATATAAGATTAGACCCAAGGAAAACAGCAAAACCTCCAGTAGATCTCCTGTCATCTGGACACCCAGCCCAATCCGCATCAGAGAATGCACTTATTGCAGTTGATGGAGACCTACATATAGCTTAAGTCCTATGTAAAGAAGTAGGTGTTGGGGAACGTAGTAATTTCAAAAAAAATCCTACAAACACGCAAGATCATGATGATGCATAGCAACGAGAGGGGAGAGTGTGTCCACGTACCCTCGTAGACCGAAAGCGGAAGCGTTAGAACAACGTGGTTGATGTAGTCCTACGTCTTCACGATCCGACCGATCCAAGTACCGAACGCACGGCACCTCCGAGTTCAGCACACATTCAGCTTGATGACGTCCCACGAACTCCGATCCAGCAGAGCTTCGAGGGACAGTTCCGTCAACATGATGGCGTGATGACGGTGATGATGATGCTACCGACGCAGGGCTTCGCCTAAGCACCGCTACGATATGACCGAGGTGGATTATCGTGGAGGGGGAACCGCACACGGCTAAAAGATCAATGATCAATTGTTGTGTCTCCAAGGGGTGCCTCCCTCCCCGTATATAAAGGAGTAGAGGAGGGGGAGGGCCGGCCCTCTCTAGGGCGCGCCATAGGGGAGTCCTACTCCCACCGGGAGTAGGATTCCCCCCTTCCAAGTTGGAGTAGGAGAGGTGGGAAAGAGGAGGGAGAGGAGAAGGAAAGGGGGGCCGGGCCCCTCACCCAATTCGGATTGGGCTTGGGGGGGCGCCCCCCCCTCCTATGCTTCCTCCTCCTCTATTCCACTAAGGCCCATACACTTACCGGGCGGTTCCGGTAACCTCCCGGTACTCCGGTAAATTCCCGAATTCACCCGGAACCATTCCGATGTCCAAATATAGTCGTCCAATATATGGATCTTTACGTCTCGACCATTTCGAGACTCCTCGTCATGTCCATGATCATATCCGGGACTCCGAACTACCTTCGGTACATCAAAACATATAAACTCGTAATATCGATCTTCACAAAACTTTAAGCGTGCGGACCCTACGGGTTCAAGAACTATGTAGACATGACCGAGACACGTCTCCGGTCAATAACCAATAGCGGAACCTGGATGCTCATATTGGTTCCTACATATTCTACGAAGATCTTTATCGGTCAAACCGCATAACGGCATACTTGTTCCCTTTGTCATCGGTATGTTACTTGCCCGAGATTCGATCGTCGGTATCTCAATACCTAGCTCAATCTCATTACCGGCAAGTCTCTTTACTCGTTCCGTAGTGCATCATCTCGTAACTAACTCATTAGTCACATTGCTTGCAAGGCTTATAGTGATGTGCATTACCGAGAGGGCCCAGAGATACCTCTCCTATAATTGGAGTGACAAATCCTAATCTCGATCTATGCCAACTCAACAAGTACCATCGGAGACACCTGTAGAGCACCTTTATAATCACCCAGTTACGTTGTGACGTTTGGTAGCACACAAAGTGTTTCCTCTGGTAATCGGGAGTTGCATAATCTCTTAGTCATAGGAACATGTATAAGTCATGGAGAAAGCAATAGCAGTAAACTAAACGATCAAGTGCTAAGCTAACGGAATGGGTCAAGTCAATCACATCATTCTCCTAATGATATGATCCCGTTTATCAAATGACAAATCATGTCTATGGTTAGGAAACTCAACCATCTTTGATTAACGAGCTAGTCAAGTAGAGGCATACTAGTGACACTATGTTTGTCTATGTATTCACACATGTATTATGTTTCCGGTTAATACAATTCTAGCATGAATAATAAACATTTATCATGAAATAAGGAAATAAATAACAACCTTATTATTGCCTCTAGGGCATATTTCCTTCAGTCTCCCACTTGCACTAGAGTCAGTAATCTAGATTACACAGTAATGATTCTAACACCCATGGAGTCTTGGTGTTGATCATGTTTTGCTCGTGGAAGAGGTTAGTCAACGGGTCTGCAACATTCAGATCCGTATGTATCTTGCAAATCTCTATGTCTCCCACCTGGACTTGATCCCAGATGGAATTGAAGCGTCTCTTGATGTGCTTGGTTCTCTTGTGAAATCTGGATTCCTTTGCCAAGGCAATGGCACCAGTATTGTCACAAAAGATTTTCATTGGACCCGATGCACTAGGTATGACACCTAGATCGGATATGAACTCCTTCGTCCAAACTCCTTCATTTGCTGCTTCCGAAGCAGCTATGTACTCTGCTTCACACGTAGATCCCGCCACGACGCTTTGTTTAGAACTGCACCATTGACAGCTCCACCGTTCAATATAAACATGTATCCGGTTTGCGATTTAGAATCGTCCAGATCAGTGTCAAAGCTCGCATCGACGTAACCATATACGACGACCTCTTTGTCACCTCCATAAACGAGAAACATATCCTTAGTACTTTTCAGGTATTTCAGGATGTTCTTGACTGCTGTCGAGTGATCCACTCCTGGATTACTTTGGTACCTCCCTGCTAAACTAATAGCAAGGCACACATCAGGTCTGGTACACATCATTGCATACATGATAGAGCCTATGGCTGAAGCATAGGGAACATCTTTCATTTTCTCTCTATCTTCTGGAGTAGTCGGGCATTGAGTCTGACTCAACTTCACACCTTGTAACACAGGCAAGAACCCTTTCTTTGCTTGATCCATTTTGAACTTCTTCAAAACTTTATCAAGGTATGTGCTTTGTGAAAGTCCAATTAACCGTCTTGATCTATCTCTATAGATCTTGATGCCCAATATATAAGCAGCTTCACCGAGGTCTTTCATTGAAAAACTCTTATTCAAGTATCCTTTTATGCTATCAAGAAATTCTATATCATTTCCAATCAACAATATGTCATCCACATATAATATTAGAAATGCTACAGAGCTCCAACTCACTTTCTTGTAAATACAGACTTCTCCAAAAGTCTGTATAAAACCATATGCTTTGATCACACTATCAAAATGTTTATTCCAACTCCGAGAGGCTTGCACCAGTCCATAAATGGATCGCTGGAGCTTGCACACTTTGTTAGCTCCCTTTGGATCGACAAAACCTTATGGTTGCATCATATACAACTCTTCTTCCAGAAATCCATTCAGGAATGCAGTTTTGACATCCATTTGCCAAATTTCATAATCATAAAATGCGGCAATTGCTAACATGATTCGGACAGACTTAAGCATCGCTACGGGTGAGAAAGTCTCATCGTAGTCAACCCCTTGAACTTGTCAAAAACCTTTCGCAACAAGTCGAGCTTTGTAGACAGTAACATTACCGTCAACATCAGTCTTCTTCTTGAAGATCCATTTATTCTCTATGGCTTGCCGATCATCGGACAAATCAACCAAAGTCCACACTTTGTTCTCATACATGGATCCCATCTAAGATTTCATGGCCTCGAGCCATTCTGCGGAATCTGGGCTCACCATTGCTTCTTCATAGTTCGTAGGTTCGCCTTGGTCAAGTAACATGACCTCCAGAATAGGATTACCGTACCACTCTGGTGCGGATCTTACTCTGGTTGACCTACGAGGTTCGGTAGTAACTTGATATGAAGTTTCATGATCAATATCATTAGCTTCCTCACTAATTGGTGTAGGTGTCACAGGAACCGGTTTCTGTCATGAACTACTTTGCAATAAGGGAGCAGGTACAGTTACCTCATCAAGTTCTACTTTCCTCCCACTCACTTCTTTCGAGAGAAACTCCTTCTTTAGAAAGGATCCATTCTTAGCAACAAATGTCTTTCCTTCAGATATGTGATAGAAGGTGTACCCAACAGTTTCCTTTGGGTATCCTATGAAGACACATTTCTCCGATTTGGGTTCGAGCTTATCAGGTTGAAGCTTTTTCACATAAGCATCGCAGCCCCAAACTTTAAGAAACGACAACTTTGGTTTCTTGCCAAACCAATGTTCATAAGGCGTCGTCTCAACGAATTTCGATGGTGCCCTATTTAACGTGTATGCAGCCGTCTCTAAAGCATAACCCCAAAACGATAGCGGTAAAGCAGTAAGAGACATCATAGATCGCACCATATATAGTAAAGTACGATTACGACATTCGGACACACCATTACGCTATGGTGTTCTAGGTGGCGTGAGTTGCGAAACTATTCCACATTATTTCAAATGTCGACCAAATTCGTAACTCAAATATTCTCCTCCGTGATCAGATCGTAGAAACTTTATTTTCTTGTTACGATGATTTTCCACTTCACTCTGAAATTCTTTGAACTTTTCAAATGTTTCAGACCTATGTTTCATTAAGTAGATATACCCATATCTTCTCAAATCATCTGTGAAGGTGAAAAAAAAACGATCCCCGCCGCGAGCCTCAATATTCATCTGACCACATGCATCAGTATGTATGATTTCCAATAAATCTGTTGCTCGCTCCATTGTTCCAGAGAACGGCGTTCTAGTCATCTTGCCCATGAGGTATGGTTCACAAGTACCAAGAGATTCATAATCAAGTGATTCCAGAAGTCCATCAGTATGGAGTTTCTTCATGCGCTTTACACCAATATGACCCAAACGGCAGTGCCACAAACAAGTTGCACTATCATTATCAACTCTGCATCTTTTGGCTTCAACATTATGAATATGTGTATCACTACTATTGAGATTCAACACAAATAGACCACTCTTCAAGGGTGCATGACCATAAAATATATTACTCATATAAATAGAACAACCATTATTCTCAGATTTATCGCATCAAACAAGATCCAGATATAATGTTCATGCTTAACGCTGGCACCAAATAACAATTATTCAGGTCTAAAACTAATCCCGAAGGTAGATGTAGATCAGGTAGCGTGTCGACGGCAATCACATCGACTTTGGAACCATTTCCCACGCGCATCGTCACCTCGTCCTTAGCCAGTCTTCCTTTATTCGTAGTCCTTGTTTTGAGTTGCAAATATTAGCAATAGAACCAGTATCAAATACCCTGGTGCTACTGCGAGCTCTAGTAAGGTACACATCAATAACATGTATATCACATGTACCTTTGTTCACCTTCTCATCCTTCTTATCCGTCAAATACTTGGGGCAGTTCCGCTTCCAGTGACCAGTCTGTTTGCAGTAGAAGCACTCAGTCTCAGGCTTAGGTCCAGACTTAGGTTTCTTCTCTTGAGCAGCAACTTGTTTGTCGTTCTTCTTGAAGTTCCCCTTCTTCTTCATTTTACCATTTTTCATGAAACTGGTGGTCTTGTTGACCATCAACACTTGATGCTCCTTCTTGATTTCTACCTCCGCAGCCTTTAGCATTGCGAAGAGTTCGGGAATTGTCTTATCCATCCCTTGCATATTATAGTTCATCACGAAGCTCTTGTAGCTTGGTGGCAGTGATTGAAGAATTCTGTCAATGACGCTATCATCCAGAATATTAACTCCCAGTTGAATCAAGTGATTGTTATACCCAGACATTTTGAGTATATGTTCACTGACAGAACTATTCTCCTCCATCTTACAGCTGTAAAACTTATTGGAGACTTCATATCTCTCAATTCGGGCATTTGCTTGAAATATTAACTTCAACTCCTGGAACATCTCATATGCTTCATGACGTTCAAAACGTCGTTGAAGTCCCGGTTCTAAGCTGTAAAGTATGGCACACTGAACTATCGAGTAGTCATCGGCTTTGCTTTGCCAGACGTTCTTAACGTCGTCAGTTGCGTCTGCAGCAGGCCTGGCACCCAATGGTGCTTCCGGGACGCAATTCTTCTGTGCAGCAATGAGGATAATCCTCAAGTTATGGACCCAGTCCATGTAATTGCTACCATCATCTTTCAACTTTGCTTTCTCAAGGAACGCATTAAAATTCAACGAAACAACAGCACGGGCCATCTATCTACAACAACATAGACAAGCAAAATACTATCAGGTACTAAGTTCATGATAAATTTAAGTTCAATTAATCATATTACTTAAGAACTCCCACTTAGATAGGCATCCATCTAATCATCTAAGTGATCACGCGATTCATATCAACTAAACCATTACCGATCATCACGTGAGATGTAGTTTTCAATGGTGAACATCACTATGTTGATCATATCTACTATATGATTCACGCTCGACCTTCGGTCTCAGTGTTTCAAGGCCATATCTGCATATGCTAGGCTCGTCAAGTTTAACCCGAGTATTATGCGTGTGCAAAACTGTCTTACACCCGTTGTAGATGAACGTTGAGCTTATCACACCCGATCGTCACGTGGTGTCTCGGCACGATGAACTTTGGCAACGGTGCATACTCAGGGAGAACACTTTTACCTTGAAATTTAGTGAGAGATCATCTTATAATGCTACCGTCAATCAAAGCAGAATAAGATGCATAAAGGATAAACATCACATGCAATCAATATAAGTGATATGATATGACCATCATCATCTTGTGCCTTTGATCTCCATCTCCAAAGCACCGTCATGATCACCATCGTCACCGGCGCGACACCTTGATCTCCATTGTAGCATCGTTGTCGTCTCGCCAACTATTGCTTCTACGACTATCGCTACCGCTTAGTGATAAAGTAAAGCAATTACAGGACGATTGCATTGCATACAATAAAGCGACAACCATATGGCTCCTGCGAGTTGTCGATAACTCTATTACAAAACATGATCATCTCATACAATAAAATATAGCATCATACCTTGACCATATCACATTACAGCATGCCCTGCAAAAACAAGTTAGACGTCCTCTACTTTATTGTTGCAAGTTTTACGTGGCTGCTACGGGCTGAGCAAGAACCGTTCTTACCTACACATCAAAACCACAACGATATTTCGTCAAGTTAGTGTTGTTTTAACCTTCACAAGGACCGGGCGTAGCCACACTCGGTTCAACTAAAGTTGAAGAAACAGACACCCGCCAGCCACCTGTGTGCAAAGCACGTCGGTAGAACCAGTCTTGCGTAAGCGTACGCGTAATGTCGGTCCGGGCCGCTTCATCCAACAATACCGCCGAACAAAGTATGACATGCTGGTAAGCAGTATGACTTGTATCGCCCACAACTCACTTGTGTTCTACTCCTGCATATAACATCTACGCATAAACCTGGCTCTGATACCACTGTTGGGGAACGTAGTAATTTCAAAAAAATTCCTACAAACACACAAGATCATGGTGATGCATAGCAACGAGAGGGGAGAGTGTGTCCACGTATCCTCGTAGACCGAAAGCGGAAGCGTTAGAACAACGCGGTTGATATAGTCATGCGTCTTCATGATCCAACTGATCCAAGTACCGAACGCGCGGCACCTCCGAGTTCAGCACACGTTCAGCTTGATGACGTCCCACGAACTCCGATCTAGCAGCGCTTCGAGGGAGAGTTCCGTCAGCACAACGGCGTGATGACGGTGATGATGATGCTACCGACGCAGGGCTTCGCCTAAGCACCGCTACGATATGACCGAGGTGGATTATGGTGGAGGGGGGCACCGCACACGGCTAAAAGATCAATGATCAATTGTTGTGTCTCCAAGGGGTGCCTCCCTCCCCGTATATAAAGGAGTAGAGGAGGGGGAGGGCCGGCCCTCTCTAGGGCGCGCCATAGGGGAGTCGTACTCCCACCTGGAGTAGGATTCCCCCCCTTCCAAGTTGGAGTAGGAGAGGTGGGGAAGAGGAGGGGGAGAAGAAGGAAAGGGGGGCCAGCCCCCTCACCCAATTCGGATTGGGCTTGGGAGGGGGGCGCCCCCTCCTATGCTTCCTCCTCCTCTATTCCAGTAAGGCCCTGATACGTCTCCAACGTATCTATAATTTATGAAGTATTCATGCTATTATATTATTCTTCTAGGATGTTTTATATGCATTTATATGATTTTTGGGACTAACCTATTAACCTAGAGCCCAGTGCCAGTTTTTGTTTTTTCCTTGTTTTTGAGTTTTACAAAAAAGGAATACCAAACAGAGTCCAATTGACGTGCCAATTTTTGATGATTTTTTATGAACCAAAAGAAGCCCCCGAAGTAAAAGAGTTGGGCCAGAAGAGTCCCGAGCTGTCCACGAGGGTGGAGGGCCCCCCTGGGCGTGGGCCCCTGCCTTGTGGACGACCCGGAGACCCCCCTGGCGTGAAACCGACGCCAAAAATTCCTATAAATACAGAAACCCCCAGAAAATAATCTAGATCGGGAGTTCCGCCGCCGCAAACCTCCAGAGCCACGAAAAACCAATCGGGACCATGTTCCGGCACCCTGCCGGAGGGGGGATCCATCACCGGTGGCCATCTTCATCATCCCGGCGCTCTCCATGATGAGGAGGGAGTAGTTCACCCTCGGGGCTGAGGGTATGTACTAGTAGCTATGTGTTTGATCTCTCTCTCTCTCTCGTGTTCTTGATTTGGCACGATCTTGATGTACCACGAGCTTTGCTATTATAGTTGGATCTTATGATGTTTCTCCCCTTCTACTCTCTTGTAATGGATTGAGTTTTCCCTTTGAAGTTATCTTATCGGATTGAGTCTTTAAGGATTTGAGAACACTTGATGTATGTCTTGTCGTGCTTATCTGTGGTGACAATGGGATATCACGTGATCCACTTGATGTATGTTTTGGTGATCAACTTGCGGGTTCCGCCCATGAACCTATGCATAGGGGTTGGCACACGTTTTCGTCTTGAATCTCCGGTAGAAACTTTGGGGCACTCTTTGAAGTACTTTGTGTTGGTTGAATAGATGAATCTGAGATTGTGTGATGCATATCGTATAATCATACCCACGGATACTTGAGGTGACATTGGAGTATCTAGGTGACATTAGGTGTTATTCTAGTACGAACTCTATGATAGATTGAACGGAAAGAATAGCTTCGTGTTATTTTACTACGGACTCTTGAATAGATCGATCAGAAAGGATAACTTTGAGGTGGTTTCGTACCCTACAATAATCTCTTCGTTTGTTCTCCGCTATTTGTGACTTTGGAGTGACTCTTTGTTGCATGTTGAGGGATAGTTAAATGATCCAATTATGTTATTATTGTTGAGAGAACTTGCACTAGTGAAAGTATGAACCTTAGGACTTGTTTCCTAGCATTGCAATACCGTTTACGCTCACTTTTACCACTTGTTACCTTGCTGTTTTTATATTTTCAGATTACAAAAACCTATATCTACCATCCATATTGCACTTGTATCATCATCTCTTCGCCGAACTAGTGCACCTATACAATTTACCATTGTATTGGGTGTGTTGGGGACACAAGAGACTCTTTGTTATTTGGTTCCAGGGTTGCTCGAGAGAGACCATCTTCAACCTACGTCTCCCACGAATTGATAAAACTTAGGACATCTACTTGAGGGAAATTTGCTACTGTCCTACAAACCTCTGCACTTGGAGGCCCAACAACGTCTACAAGAAGAAGGTTGCGTAGTAGACATCAGGCCCAATAAGGCCCATACACTTACCGAGGGGTTCCGGTAACCTCCCGGTTCTCCGGTAAATTTACGAATTCACCCGGAACCATTCCGATGTCCAAATATAGTCGTCCAATATATCGATCTTTACGTCTCGACCATTTTGAAACTCCTTGTCATGTCTGTGATCATATCCGGGACTCCGAACTACCTTCGGTACATCAAAACATATAAACTCATAATACCGATCGTCACCGAACTTTAAGCGTGCGGACCCTACGGGTTCGAGACCTATGTAGACATGACCGAGACACGTCTCCGGTCAATAACCAATAGCAGAACCTGGATGCTCATATTGGTTACTACATATTCTACGAATATCTTTATCGGTCAAACCGCATAACAACATATGTTGTTCCCTTTGTCATCGTATGTTACTTGCCCAAGATTCGATCGTCGGTATCTCAATACCTAGCTCAATCTCGTTACCGGTAAGTCTCTTTACTCGTTCCGTAGTGCATCATCCCGTAACTAACTCATTAGTCACATTGCTTGCAAGGCTTATAGTGATGTGCATTACCGAGAGGGCCCAGAGATACCTCTCTGATAATCGGAGTGACAAATCCTAATCTCAATCTATGCCAACTCAACAAGTACCATCGGAGACACCTGTAGAGCACCTTTATAATCACTCAGTTATGTTGTGACGTTTGGTAGCACACAAAGTGTTTCCTCCGGTAATCAGGAGTTGCATAATCTCTTAGTCATAGGAACATGTATAAGTCATGGAGAAAGCAATAGCAGTAAACTAAACGATCAAGTGCTAAGCTAACGGAATGGGTCAAGTCAATCACATCATTCTCCTAATGATGTGATCCCATTAATCAAATGACAACTCATGTCTATGGTTAGGAAACTCAACCATCTTTGATTAACGAGCTTGTCAAGTAGAGGCATACTAGTGACACTATGTTTGTCTATGTATTCACACATGTATTATGTTTCTGGTTAATACAATTCTAGCATGAAAAATAAACATTTATCATGAAATAAGGAAATAAATAATAACTTTATTATTGCCTCTAGGGCATATTTCTTTCAGTAGGAACATGCAAAAATTGACAGACCTTATTTACATGAAATGATATGTCAGGTCTAGTCAAAGTTAAGTACTGAAGTGCACCAACTATGCTTCTGTACTTTGTTCCCTCTTCTATGCTTAATGCTTTCCCTTCATGCAATGACAGCTTATCAGTAGTAGACATAGGTGTATTGGAAGGTTTATAGTCCTTCATGCCTACCCGTTTAATTATGTCTCTGGCATACTTTTCTTGAGTTAACATAATACCATCATGCATTTTTTAACTTCAATGCCTAGGAAATAATGCAATTCTCCCAAGTCTTTGAGTGCAAACTCACTTCTCAAATTCTTTAGCAGAGCTGAGGTAGCATCTTGTGATGAACTAGCAACAATTATATCATCAACATAAATTAACATAAAGATGATCACCTTCCCTTTCTTGAAGAAGAACAAAGAAGTATCTCCCTTTGAAGCTCGAAAGCCCAGTTGCTGCAGTTTCGTACTCAGTCTTGAATACCAGGCTCTGGGGGCCTGCTTTAGACCATACAAGGCCTTGTCCAACTTACATACATGATGCGGTTTCAAGCCATCCTCAAATCCAGGCGGCTGCCACATATAAACCTCTTCCTCGAGAACGCCATGTAGAAACGCATTATGTACATCCAATTGACGAAGGATCCAACCCATGCAAACAGCAATAGACAGAACAAGTCTAATAGTAGCAGCTTTAACAACTAGGCTAAACGTGTCCTCATAATCAATACCATAGCGCTGCTTAAAGCCTTTAGCCACTAGTCTAGCCTTGTATCTGTCTATTGTGCCATCATACTTTCTTTTGATCTTGTATACCCACTTACAATCGATTACATTCCTCCCTTGCTTAGGAGAAACCAAATGCCAAGTCTGATTTTCCATGAGAGCTTCATATTCTATATTCATAGCTTTTTGCCAATTATCATTACTTAGTGCCTCTGCTAAACTTTGAGGTTCACCTGTGGATGCAAAGTTTGCAAACTTGAAATTCTTTTCATACCTGACTGTCCCATCCTTGAACTTTGATGGCTTTAAAATACCTTTTTGTGCACGTGTAGTGATTCGTAATGGTGTATGATCATGTACCGAGTCAGCAGCCACAGAAGATCCGAGCCCATCACCTCGTACCCGATCCGAGCGAGTAGGTATGGACGAATCTCCCTCGACCGCCGCGCTCCTGACTGGGCTTGGATCCCATGCGGGTGCGCCATGCGACGCACTGCCTGGGCTCGGGTCCTGTGCGCGTGGGCCAGGCGACGCACCACCCGCGCCATGTGATGACGAAAATGCGCCGAGCCCTCCTGTACGGGAGCCTGACGCGTGGCGCGTACCAGACGAAGGCGAGGGGGGATCGGGTCCACCCGACCAATCACCACCGGACCCGCCCGACCAACCTCCAGGGGAATCAGGTGGCGGCAGGAGATCTGCCTGGGGATCCGCATGCGCGCCAGCCGGCCCACTGGCACCAAATCTCGCGGGATCAGCGCCCGCAGGCGCATCTGCCTCGTGTTTCACACCAGGCGTTCTCTGTTGCTGCATAAAATCATGATTTGGAGTGCTATTTTTTTCACTGTTGTCTCCGTTAGGGTTAGGATTATTAAACGAATGATCATCAACAATATGTTCACCCCCTTGATCAGTAGGATTTAATAAATCTGGAGAGAGCAAAAGGATCTCAGCACGTAGACGAGCACCGGCGTTAGGATGGAGTGTAGAGAAGGGGAATACGTTTTCATCAAACACAACATCCCTGAAAATATAGACACGCCCGGTGGAAATATCAAGGCACTTGAAGGCTTTGTGAAGATTGCTATACCCGAGAAAAGCACATTGCTTGGAGCGAAATTTAAGCTTGTGATTATTGTAAGGTCGGCGACTGGGCCAGCAGGCACACCCAAAAATTCTTAGGATGGAATAGTTGTTTTTTTCATGAAAGAGACGTTCAAACGGTGTTTCAAAGTTGATTACTTTGCTAGGAATCCGATTTATCAAGTAGGTTGCGGCAATGAAAGCTTCATCCCAGAACTTCAGGGGCATAGAAGCTTGAGCAAGAAGAGACAGACCTACTTCAACGATATGACGATGTTTCCTCTCAGCTGAACCATTCTGTTGGTGAGCATGAGGACAAGAGACATAGTGAGATATACCTATTTTGGTAAAGAAGGAGTTTAGTTTAACATACTCCCCTCCCCAATTTGTTTGGGGAGCAAGAATTTTGCGATCAAATTGTCGTTCTACAAGAGTCTGAAAATCATGAAATTTTTGAAACACCTCAGACTTGTGTTTGATAAGATAGATCCATGTAAATTTATTGAAATCATCTATGAAACTCACATAATATTGCTTTCTTCCTACTGTTTCAACAGCAGGACCCCAAACGACAGAGAACACAAGCTTTAAGGAGTTGTTTGGTTAGCGAGCTTTTAGAGAACTAGTTAGCTATAAATGTGTTTTAGATTCTAACCAACTAAAACTTTGTTTGGCTTATCTAACTAATTCTTGGATAAGGAAAATTTGGTTCTCGTACTACCCAAAATTTGCGTTTTTAGAAAAACGGCTCTGAGACGTTTTTGCGCAAACGCGTTTTAGAAAAACCCAGCTCAAAGCTCAGCGTGTGGCATCGAGTTGCATGAAAAATGTCTTCCGCCATGACAAACCATGACGGGCGGCGACAATCACGACGTGTACGCACTCGATGGATGGAGGCCTGACCTGCCACAACCACGACCGTCGGTGCTGGCGGCCGGCGGCCGGATGGATCGCTGGCGACTGCGCCGTGTACAGCTACACTGACGGCGACCTCCTGGTCCTCGCCGACGGCGCAACGCTGCCCATGTCCTTAAAAAAACTGGAGCGTCACGTCTCGGCGCTCGTTATTTAGCCCCAGCGTGGCCTCCGCCGTGTGTTTGACTGCAATGCATAGTTGCGTATGCACGACACCACGACGGCAGAGTACTACTGCGACACCGACGTGCAGCAGCCCGAGGGAGAGGTTGCGCGGGACCGACAACCTCCTCGCCGGGAGAAACGCCCTGCCACGGCGACGGCGGCATAGCCGCACGCGGAGTCCGGTTGGCCAGATGGAACGTGAGCAGCGGCCAGGGTAGATTCTATGCCGAGGGCGATGACCAGACAGAATCGTTGTGGCCGGAGGGTACACGGTCAGTAACGACGAAGGAGTCCTAGATCGGAGTTTGAAGGTTCGTCAATGGTGGCCGAGCGGTCAAATTAGGAAGAGGTCACGCGTGAGCTTATGATAGACTAGTTACTATCCAAACAAAGAACTATACAGCCATGATTTATTACTTTCCTAACCCAAACATAATTTTGCATAAACTCATAATCGATAAAATATATTCTAAAACGGGTTTTGCTAAGAATCAGCTAAAAACTGATTTTCTATATACTCGGGGCCAACGCTCCATATCCAAACAACCTCTAAGGGAAACTTTGACTCACTTATTGAATTTGGATAAGGAAGTTCGTGACTTTTGCCTTTTTGATAGACATCATATACATACTCTTTATTGAAATAACTGGCCCACGGCAGATTATTTTGACTAATGACTTTGCTAACAATAACAGGAGAAGGATGCCCTAAACATCGGTGCCACCTATCCAGAGATAGCTTGGTGGCACTTAGCACCTGCTTCTTGACGTTGGTGCTCGTGTGCCTAATTGGGTAGAGACCTCTTCTACCCTTGTCTTGAAGGAGTACCTTCCTCGTTCCCCGTTCTTTAACAGAAAAAGAATAAGGACGAATTTCAACAAAGGAATTATTGTCAATGGCAAGACGACTAGCAGAGATGAGACTTTTGTTGGCTTCGGGTACATGAAGAATATTGTTTAAGTGAAGATCACGATCTAGGGCATGAATAGCTGAATGGCCAATATGTTTAATATCCATACCTGAACCACTTGCAGTATGTATCTGCTCATTGCCGTTGTAGCGGTCGCGTACGGTTAGCTTCTCCAGGTCGCCCGTGATGTGATCGGTGGCACCACTGTCAAGGTACCAGTTGGTGTCCACACCGTACTGCGGAGCTGCAAGATTGGCCGATTTCTCCTCCATACCTTGGTAGGAGTCGTCATAACGTTTCCAGCACTTCCATGCCGGATGGCCCATCTTCCCGCAGATCTGGCATTGTACCCTAGGAGCAGAGGCATGGTTGTTGTAGTTGCCCCCGCTACCGCCGCCGTTGTTGCCGCTGTGACCGCCACCGCCACGGCCTCCTGGCTTGGAATAGCCACGGCCGCCGCGATCACCACCATTGCCAGCTTGCCTGCGGCCGCGGTCACCACCTCCACCGCCTTGCTTGCGGCCTCGGGTGGCACTGTTGGCGAAGGACTGCGACCCGCCGCCACGAAGATTTAGCCTTGTCTCGAAGCGGAGCAGCTGCGAGAAAAGCTCGGCTGCAGTAACCGGCTCCACCCTGGAGCACATGGCAGAGACCACCGGATCGAAATCTTCATCGAGTCCGGCTAGGATGTGGGAGACAATGTCTTCCTTGTCCACCCTCTTCCCCGCGGCAATCAGCTCGTCGCAGAGGGTTCTGACCTTCCCGACGTAGTCGGTGATGGATAGGTTGCCCTTCTGCAGATTGGCGAGGGCGATGCGGACATTGGTGGTCTGCGATCGAGTGCGAGATGCAAGCATCCCTTCGACCATGTTCCAGAGCTCCGCCGAGGTGTGACAAGATGCAACCTGGATGGCTATCTCACGAGGAAGGGTCGTCAGAAAATAGGAGAAGACTTGTTGGTCTTGCGCATACCAGGTTTGGAAGTCAGGGTTCGGCGCCTTCGTCGTGGTCTTGCCGTCGAAGGAGGTCACATCGATCTGCATGGGTGGTGGTGGCTATTCAACGTCGAGGTACTTCGCCATCTGGGCTCCCCGGATGGCAGAGAGCACGGTCGCTCGCCACAGGGCCTGGTTGCCCTTGGTAAGCTTCGCTGTGGCGACGTGAGCGAATGGCGAGGAGAGGAAGGAACTTGAAGACGTCGCCATGGATGAGCTCAAGGATTGCTCTCATTACCGTGAAAGAAAGAGGATTGTGGAAGCGTATGCAGTTCAGCAGGGACGCGTACGTGTTATATAGAGATGGCAGATTACAAGAGGAGGCGCAGGTTGTTACTAGGCTTGGCCTCTACTCCAAGCTACACAAAGATAAACCTATCCTAGCTAACAACCTGCCGCCCAAGATTACACGCACGTATACACAAGACGTGACAACATGTCACAAAATACTAGCCTATACAATTTCTACAAGCCTATCATTTAACACCGCTAGGCCTCGCAATAGCCCCAGCTGCCGGCCTAGAGGAACGCTTGCCTTGTTGCAGCAGCGTGCACTTGCCCGCCTAGCGCAACACCTGCCTTGTTGCAGCATCGTGCATTTGCAGCACAGGCATACGGGATTTTTTTTTTTAGAATCATCATCAAGCTTTATAATCACCCTACACCTACGATTTCATCGGATATTACATGCAGAATGCAGTCAGGCGGTTCGCTAGGCCAAAAACTACAAAGTTCCTTACTAACTCTTTTTCTAGCTAACAAATGAGCTCCTTGGTTCCCTGATCTTCTAACCCAGGAAGCTTTAAAACCTTGAAGAGACCTTCCCAGCAGCTTAATTTCTTCAACGAACAGTCCTGCCGCACTTATGTTTTTTGCCTGGTCATTCAACATGGCCGCCACTCCCTTGCTGTCGACTTCAATGTGCACCCTGGTAGCTCCAGCATGGATCGCCAGCTGCAACGCCTTGCGGCAAGCAAGTATCTCGGCCACCTCGGGATCAGACACATCCCGGAATACATAGCAGGCGCCCCCTCTAAATGCTCCGGCATGGTCTCGAAGAACCACTCCACCTCCACGATCACACAGAGCTCCGTCTAAGTTTGCCTTGAGCCACCCTTGCTCCGGTGCTGGAGAGGAGCACCTCGATTGCTTTGTATGAATGGCTGTCCATTCTATGATATGCTGATATTCTCTGCAACCACCCTAGGGTCCACAGTCTTTTTCCATCGCTCGCTTCATTCCTTGCGAGCCAAAGACCGTACGCAGCCTGAACCATTAACTCCCGCTCCTGGTCACCGGCATCAACAAACCATCGCAGCAGCCACAAGGCAAGCTCTCCATGGGGTCCGTCAGACACCGGCGGGATCGCCACCGGAATCCCTTTCTCCGAGCTTAACACCTTCCAGAACATAGCTGAATGCGGACACGCCCAGAAGCGATGCAGGACTGTTTCTTCTCAGCACAGGCATACGTTGCAGGGTGCTATGTTATGCAATGGCGGGCGGGGGAGCAGAGCATCGATGCTGAGAGTCAGATGCGCGCGACCGCATAAAACCAGGGGTTGGACGGCAATGGTTGCGAGCTGTGGGAGAGAGAGATTATGGGGTAAGACGCTGCGTTCAGGAGGCAGGCAGATGCGTGAAGGATATTGCTCATGCAGAAAATGAAGATAACAGCGGCCAAGACCAGGACTGTCAAAGAGGGGCTTGGCATTGAGAAGGCGGAATTACAATCCTTTTACAGGGTAAAGATCAGGAAACAAAAGGCTAAACAATCGAACCAGCCAAGATAAGATGGCACTTCGCTGTACAATGACCTAAATTAGCTCTGGCAAGCATCTTAAAGAAGAGCGACGTCGCTTCGGACAAGTTCAGCAGCTCCGAGTGATGTGGTGCTCTCTTTTCCTTCAAAGAGCCTCCCGTCTCGCTCTTTCGAAATATTACAGGCAACAACCATATAACTAAGTGACAGCCTGAGTCTTTTTTCCTAGTTTTCCTCGCCATGTGAGCAGAGTAGCTTCACCATTTCTTCACGGATGTGCATGGCCTGCAACGCAATGTTGGACATGGAGTAACCGGGGTCAGAAAGATGATTCCGCTTTCACACCTCTTTGGCAAAAGGGCAATGTAGTGTGTGAGATGGGCAGCCGTTTCGACTGGACTGATCACAGAGGACGCAGTTGCCATCATGGGGCCATCTGTTTTTACGTCTATCTGCAGTCCAGTTACGGTTTTAGATTGACAGCCAAGTATAGAATTGCACTTTTGGTTCAGCTTTAAGGTTTTTGACATGCTGTCCCAAATGAGATTTTGACATGAATAATAATTGAATTTTCCTGACAAAGAGCATCTCAAAACTGTAACTATTTTCTTGATAGGAGAAGCGCCATGGCTGCACAACATGCATGTCAGAACAAATGTGGTCAAGCTATGAAGGCGACCATTCCGTTCAGTGAATTTATACATACCTAGAGTCCAACTGTTTTTGAAGCGGAATGAGGTGTCTCCTATCCACCCTGAACAAAGAAAACAAAGGCTAAATCTCTTGAGCATCCGTAATCCAACACGCAGATGAGACAGAGCATAGGGCATCACATTGACAAGAAAGGAGCCAAATCTTTACCTTAGGAGGTGGTGTCGTGGTCAGACCCGGAGTGGGGATGTCTTCAGTTTTCTGAACAGCAGCAAGTCCATGTGAAGGCGACATATCTCCTTGCAAAGTATCACTGACACCATCAGCTAGAAGAGAAACAACACAGCTACATGAACCACTCCTGGATGCTGCTGGACTATGATAGAAAACAGACAAATGAGGCTGCTGGACTTCGCTAGAAAACAGATGAATGAGGCTGTAGGCCTAGAAGTGCATCAATCATGTGAACCTGGAAGGACGGTACCTCTTGCTCGTTTAGATAACACTTATTGGGGATCAACACGACAAAGCAATACTGGACCGTGTCGAAGAGAACAAACTTGGCCTCGGAACCATCATCATGGACCGGGTAGCATATATCCGGTACCTGCAACGCTAGAGTGGATGAGCACAAAAGAGAGGGACCCAAGGGCAGCAAGGAGACAAAAATGTCAGTATAGGCATACCTAGGAACGCATCCATCCCATTGCAGTCAGGGTCTGAGCACTTATACGCAGCTGCACAAGGCGCTGACGACTTATGGCATGCTGCAAAAACAGAACCACCATCACTGGGTAGCTAGGACTAAGCCCCATAACGATGAAAGTGCAGAAGAAGTGGACATCCTGTCAACGTAGACAAGACACAAGCATGTATGAGCAATAGGAGCAACAGTCTCATATCCTGGCAACATCCAACATGAGTAAGGCATGTGATTACCTGGTCTTCAAACAAATCGAGGTCAAGCAATTCCTGAACTGGTTTTGTTTGTAAATTGACTTGTGCGTCGACCTTGGCAGCAGCCCCTGCCCTAGAAAATGGGTTCGTTCTATTACCAGTGGGGCACCATGTAAACCGGATAATAGTAGAAACAAGCCACATCAGTGTTAAGGAGTATTAGTATTGGTCTAGGAGTCCTTATTAGTCTATGTTTAGTTTCCTTACACCTCAAGTCATGTGTAATATATATATGCCCCTTGGGCCTTCAATAAAGATAAGTTGCTTTCCTAACATGGTATTAGAGCCTAGGTTATTTTTTTCTCGCACGCCGCAACTCGTGCTCGTACCGATCGGTTCCGTATCGATCTCGTATTTTTCCTCGATCCTATCTCCTTGCTGACGTGATCTGCTCATGTCTGGCTGCTGCTAGCTTTTATGCTGCTCATCTCCTTCTGGTCGCGCCGATCTGCTGTCCTCCAGCCGAATCCCGCCGCCGGCCGCAGTCTGTCGTGATCTCCAGTCGGATTCCGCCGCCGGCTGCCGTTGTTCCGCCGTTAGCAGATCGCGGTGCCTCGTCTTCTACAGGATTAGGTAGTGGACGAGGATCTCCCATTGGTTGACTGCCTCCATTGACTTTGTTGGCTGGCTAGTACGGGTGCTACGAGCCACGTTCACGTGAGGGCCCTGATCTCGTGTGCGTGTTCGTCTCTTGCGCCTGCAGCTAGCTTTCCTACTGCTGCTGTTAGGTTGCTCCTACAAACCACGTGAGGGTCTGTTCTGCTTGTTCGTCTGTGTATTCCGCCGCCGGCCGCGGTGTTGCTTCCATCTAAGGCTGGTTTGCTTTGAGTAAAAAAAAAAGTACGATGTCATCAGGCTATGTCGTCGTTCCCCGTTGCCCGGTGGTTTTTGATGGTACAAACTACAGTGAGTTTGTTGGCTTCTTCCGCATTCATATGCGTGGTATTCGTCTCTGGGGTGTTCTGTCTGGCGAGGTCTCTTGTCCGCCGCGCCCGGTTCCTCCCGTGGCTCCTACTCCGCCGACGCCATCGTCCCTTGCTGCGGATGCTCCTCAGGCTGCTAAGGATGCTGCTAAGCTTGCTGATGAGTCTGCAACTCGTGCCTATGAGCAACAAGTTTTGACCTATGAGGAGGCCCTTCACTTTTACCGTGATGCTCTAGCTGGTTACACTCAGTGGTCTGATGATGATGCTCGTGCTGCAGCTGTTCTCACTTCCAGTGTTTTGCCTCAGTTTGCCTCTGACTTTATGGGCCTCGCTACCGCCTTTGCAATGTGGACATATTTTTGTCAGCGCTATCAACCCTCCGGTGATGCCTTGTATCTATCTGTGGTTCGCCAGGAGCATGCTCTTCAGCAGGGTGACTCCACTGTTGATGATTTCTACGCACAGAGTTCTGCCATTTGGCGCCAGCTTGACTCCCTTCGCACTGCTGGTTGTCGTACTTGTCAGTGTTGCCAAGCTGTGCGGGCCGACTTGGAGTTTCATCGCGTCTATGAGTTCTTGTCTCGACTTAGTCCAGAATTTGAGCCACGGCGTGCTCAGTTGTTTGCCCATGGTCGTATTACTCTTATGGAGGCGCTTTCTGAGATTCGGGCTGAAGAGACTCGCCTACGTGGTGCCGGTTTACTTGAGGTTCCCTCTGTGCTTGCTGCTCGAGCTTCTACTACACCGCCTCTTTCACGCTCCAGTGCTCTGCCACTCCTGCCCACTTCTCCTAGTGGTGAGGGCCGCTCTCGTTCTCATTGCGACTACTACAACAAGGATGGTCATCCCGAGTCTGAGTGCTTTCTGAAGAAGCGGCACATGCGCCAGGGGCGCATATCTTCTTCGGGGACTTGTGCTTCTATTCCGACCCCTTCAGCAGTGTCCCTGACTGAGCAGGATATTGTGCGACTTAAGCGTCTACTTGCAGCTTCGGGTTCTTCTTCACCAGGTTCTGCTGGTCTTGTTGTTGACTCTTCTAGCTCAGAGAGACCACCCTCTTCACAGTCAGGAGCACAACACGGGAGCTCTGCTTGGCCCTCTTCACAGTCAGGAACACAACACGGGAGCTCTGCTTGGCCCTCTTCACAGTCAGGAGCGCAACACGGGAGCTCTGCTTGGTCTTGGCCCTCGGCACCATGATTTTTTCTTTCGCTGCCATCGTATCTACTTCATGTGTTTTTTTTATCTTCCTAGTTTTCTATAGTTTCCGCTGCGTCCACCAAATCCGTTGATATTTTGTGTTTTCTCATGTCATGTGAGTCCACCATACCTATGTCTGTCAGCCTTTTTTTTCTGGTCATTGTCCTCTGTATAGGATTTCTGTGGCCTCTCTTTGCATTGTCGATCTAAGCTCATTCTCTTGCCGCCGAGCTTCTTTCGCCGTCGGTTTTCATGGGCCATGATTCTTTAAGCAATGCTTCATTCTCTTGATGTGCCATCTTCTTTTGACAACCCATCTTCTCTTGATACTTCTCTTGTATCTTCTATCGATGTGGTGTCTTTCTTTGATGTGCCATCTCTTCGTTATCCCCTTTGGCGACTCGACAGGTTTTGAAGACTCTTCATACTACGACAACACTCTCAAGATGCGGATTTGGATTATCATTTTTTTTAGTATTACACTTCTTCAAATGCAATGCTATTGCATACGCTTGCATTTGAGGGGGGGTGTTAAGGAGTATTAGTATTGGTCTAGGAGTCCTTATTAGTCTATGTTTAGTTCCTTACACCTCAAGTCATGTGTAATATATATATGCCCCTTGGGCCTTCAATAAAGATAAGTTGCTTTCCTAACAATCAGCAGGTGTCAGGAAGACGGGCAAGAGAAGGACAAACAGTGCAAAGGAACATACCTTCTGCTGAACAATCTTATGTCTGCAAATCTTCATTAATGTACCAGCGACACGCAGCACTTCCAGTTACACCTCTACGACCTAGAAAAGCAAGCTTTAGACTTTAATTCCTGGACTAAACAGGCAGGAAGAATGCAACCGTACAAATGGCCTTACCTTCCTATTTCTTGAACAGCGTCCCAACAAACATAGCAACGACCGGTTCTTTCTTGCCCAGTTCAATAACTTCATCAGCAGCAAACTTCAAGGCCATATGACCACCACACTGGTTTGCTTGCCTCTATAAACAGCAAAGTAAATAAAATTGTTATGATAAAGGAAAAGTGATACAGTCATAGATATCAGTACACGTATGTGAGGTCCTTGAGATATATGAGCCTCTTAGTCGATGGCTCAGCCCTGCTTGCACTATGGTACTGAGCGAGCAGCCTCTGATACACCATAAATGAGCCCAAACACGTTTACACGAATAAACCCAAAAAAACAATTACTATATATGGTAAACAGCAGAACAGAAAGGCATAGGCAGATGGACGGGTAGTAGTGAAATACCTGTGAACTTTTCAGGCATGTCAGTTGGACCAGGGAGCTGAGCCGGCGGAGTTAAAGCGTACAGAACAGGAAGTCTGGCTCAATGCCAGGCCTTGTGAAAGCAGTAGTGAACGAAGTGATCTTGATCATGCAAGATCCCCTCAAGAGGCCTGAATAGATACTTCCTTGAGAGCACAAAGAACTTCCTAAGCTCATATACCATGATTCCTTAAATAAGATCTATGAACTGGTGGACAACCTTCTCTGAAAACTCTGCATAGATGTGGTTTCCCTGTATGTATGGAGAACACAATTTCTGTCAACTGGCATGAGGCACATGTAATATGCAATAGAAGAACTGCCAAGCAAAGGAAAATAAGTAATACCATATTGTCAAGCAAGACCATTCAGTATGTTTAATAGGACCAGTATCTGTTGCACCGCGATGGTGCCACAGTCGTGAAACATAGGCACAGACAATGCAACAAGCGGTGCCAACTTTAAGCTCAGAGAGAGCGTTGAATTCCATCTGGCAGAGAAAGAGCAACCATGAGACTTAGAAAAGCAACCCAAACAGCAGCCAACAGTACCGTAGGGAGAAGAAAACAGCAGCAGTCAGAATATGAACCAGATAACCGGTGATTACCCAAGGAGGAAAATCCAATGAGAATAGACAGTCCAATGAGTGACATAAAGGTGATGTAATGGACTGTCGCACAAACCGCCACAATGACGAGCGTGTGATAGTTGCATCGACTATCAGTGATTATGTCCCTCCCTTGATAACAGACAATATTTGTCAGGTCCTTACCGAAAACTACAACCCATACCACCAAATGGAATATTCGCAAGGCAAAGGACTATCATCAGATAGTACACCACGTAAAGTTCTACCCAAAGCCTCAAAACACCTATTCATTATTAGAGCCTCATCCCAAATGATAAGGGAAGTTTCTTTGGAAAGATTGCTGAGATATGTACCTATCTTTTATGTCACAAACTAATAGCCAGCGGTATCCTGAACCTTGAGTGCACAGTCCTTCCGTCATGCAGAAAGAGCGAAACGGCACCTGAAGACGCAACAGTAAGAACGATTTTCTCGCCCCCTCTAAGGAAATTAACAATAAAGGTCTTTCCAGTAACACCATACCCAGAAACAAAGAAAAAAGGCAGAATTTAAGTATACAATCTGTAACAATCTTATAAGCATAATGCTGATCAACATTAAGCATGTTATTAACTGAACAACTGCCTGGATAGAGAGTTCATCAGAATTAGATGACATCTAATCATGGATTAGTCTATCGGCATGAAACATGCCCCCCCCCCCCCCTAAGTTGCTTTTTGCCGGCAGGTTATAATCAGTTGTTGGCATGAAACGTCTCAGCCATCTGTGAAGGACTAACCTGTCCATTCATCGTAACGAAATTTCTGGTCAAGTTTACCAATACATGGCTAACAAACATGCTCTTGATTGAGTTGCTTCAGTCAACAGATACTACTTTAATTCTCCCAGCACCTCAATTATTAGGTCCCTGCCCTAGCAGAAGAAGGAATGGCGACGCCCAACTCAACCTATCCATATATTCAACAGAACAGAGCGAGATGAAGAGGGGGGCTCGGCGGGTACCTGGTCTCCTTGAGGAAGGAAGGGAGGAGATGATCCTGCTCGAGGCGAAGCTTGTATGCCACGATCATGTCGAGGTCGTGGCGGCCCTTGGCCTTGTACACCGCCCGGCGTGGACGTCGGGGCGGTCCGGCCGTGAAGGAATCAGCAGGGAGAGGAGGGGCGCCGCCGCCCCGCGCCTCCACCGGCGAGCCTCAGCGGCCGAGGCGCCCCCAAGCCGCCTCGCTTGGCCGAGGAGCCAGCGCGGGCTGTCGACCGACCATGGCCGCGCCGTTCCCGGTCGTGGAGCCGAGACGAGCCATCCTGGGGACTCGGGGGAGTGGGTGGAGAGATTCTCGCGGCGGCGGCGGCGCCGGGATTTGGGGGAAGTGGTTGGAGACGGAGCCGGTCAGGGCAAAGTGGGGTTTCAATCCAAAAATGTTATTCTGATTTATGTTTTCTTCTAATTGCAAGGAACAACAGGCAGAACAACAATGTACCCAAAAAGAATACCAGATACCGTCCGGTCTCGAAGCTTTAAGCGGGGCGATATACGGAGGGTTGGTGATGGCACACAAATCGATTTGTGAAGTGATAACTTTTTTTCTAGACCGATAATTGGTTACCAACACATCCTGATCTACGAGTTTTAACCCCTGAAGGTGGAAACTTAGTGTGAAAAGTATGTGATCTAATCAATCCAGTCTTGGGTCACTGGGGTGAGGGGCTCGTCAGGGATATTTTTTGGCCGATTCGGTGCTGAATCCATATTGTCAATTCCGCTAATGGATGACGGTGAGGACTTTGTTGCATGGCACAATTCAAAAGAGGGCATATTTTCGGTAAAATCAGACTACTATGGCGAGTGGAATCATAAGTTCAAAAGAAGTTATGTCAACGATCATGACACTGAACAAGCAGGAGATAGAGGCTTGGAGAGATTTATGAAAATCTAATGTCACACCAAAAGTTAAAGTTTTCGGTTAGAGAACACTGAAAGAATCGATACCGCGTGTGAGTATATTAGCACGTATACACGTCGATCATTCGGACCAATGCCCTTTGTGTCCACAGGGATAGAAGATTTGAAACATATGTTGTTTACTTGTACTTGCGCAAAGTAAATTTGGACAACAATTTTCTTCGACAACAACGCATTCAGAAAGAGAACGACGCTCAAGCGTCATCGTCATCGGATCTTGCCATCAAAGGTCAGATTCTAGGTTTTCACTCGGAAGAATAAGTCCAAGCATGCCTTCAACAAGATAATGATATAAACACATCATCATTGCCAGGTATAACCAAATTGGGTCTGACCTAGGTTTTTCACCTCAGAGCTCGGGACTGGGTACTGAAGAAGCACCACCAAATTAAAGTCAAACATGTGTTGTCACCACCACTTTTGCACGCCCCCATTAGCTATATGCACTCGGCTAAAAATCCCACCGCCGCCACCGAACAACCATACCCTCTGCGTCAAGTCATCATCCATAGATTACATCTTATCATCGTCCACATTGCAACCGATTTCCATACCCCCCCCATTGGGTATCATCTAATAAGTAGGAAAAAATAGCTCCAAGGCCTCGAGTGGGATGACATAAACTCCCTGAAGAGGTGTACATGGTGAATGTGGATGCTTCTTTCAATTCTGAAACCCTCCCATGTGCTAGCTTTAGGATGGTGATTCTAATGGAGGATTGTCGGTGCTTCAGAATTGATGGAGCAACGGATGTGCTTATGGCTAAAGCTCCTAGCGCTCGAGATGGCGTATGGTTTGTTCAACACATGGGGCATTACGGGGCTATTCTCCAGTCTGATAACGAGCAGGTGATTTCCACTCTTAACTCGAGGGGTTTTTCTGCACCTGCAAGTTCGGCAATTTTTCATGACTCCATGCTGCATGCAAAGTGCCTTTGATGACGTTTCCTGTGGGTTGTGCCCTAGGGAAGCAAATGTTGCAGCACATGAGATAGCTAGATCTTTTTTTGTTTTGCTCCGATTTTTGCACCTGGGTTGATGAAACCACTGGCTTTCCCACGCAGTCGCTTATAAATGATGTAACGATCTTTGATAATGAATAAATGCCCCAAGGCTTCTTACAAGAAAAAGATATCGTTGTCAGAAATTATGGGATGTAAATCGTCACGGGGATACTACTAAGAGCACCTAACATCAGTTAAATAATTTGGTAACTAAAAACTGGTTTGAGAGAGAGAGAGAGAAAGTTTTTTTGTCACCATAAAGTTTTATTCTTTTCGAGCAGATTCAAAAAACCGCGACCAAAAAATTTGAAAATGAAACATGAAACATGAACAAAAGCACATATTAATTGAACAATCTAAATTCTAGGATGAAATGTTGCACAATGAACATATAGCAACATAAAATTAAACACTACTACGATCATCATCCATAGATTCCTAACACTACATTGTGATAGACCTGGCTGTAATTCTAAATTGGCAGTAGACCTACTCCACGGCTTCACCTCTTCCTCCCTACCGAAGAGCTAGGCCCTGAGCTGGTCGAATATCTCGTCAATCACGGTGCCCTCTTGCGCTTATCCTCAAGCTCCCGCTCCCTTTTGCGCTTTGCCTCCTTGGACTCGAAAAACGCTTGGTTCTCGACATGGAGCTGCAGATTCTCCTTGACAAGCTTCGCCACATAGGCGTCATTGTTGGCTTCGGCCCGGCGGTACTCCTTCTCGCCATCATAGGACACGACATGAACGGCTGGGCCAAGGAAGGCCACATAGGGGGCAACATCATGGAAATTGATCTTCGCTCGGCTCCCAAAATAGTGGAGCGTTGTAGTGTCCACACGGGTCGTACGTCTCATCCGTCGTGTTGAAGGTGACAAGCCACGCTCGCATGCTCGTGCCCAGGTTGCGGAACTCCGCCGCGTAGTGGCCCGACAAACGGAGCATCACGCCGCGGTACGGTGAAGAGGAGCTCGGGGTGGTCGGCGCCATGAGGGATGCGATAGCCGGAATCAAGGCGGGAGGGGGAGGGCTGTGGAGGCTGGACAGCAACAATGCGCTGCACAAATTCACCGACACGGCAAATATGCACACTACACAGCCCCCTCCACTTGTGATGAACTTTGAGGACAGCTTCAACCAACAAGTAAGCAGCGGAATAACACAAACAACATGCACATGTGACACAGGATTTAACGTGAAAAAACCTCCTCAACTTGAGGAGTAAAAAACCACGGCTGTGGACCGACCGGTCCACACAACTTCACTATGAGAATGATGAGTACAAAGTCTTCTCTAGAACCTCTAGAGAGATTTACAACACACTCTCCATGTTGCCAACCGGCAACAGCAACAACAACCACAAGAGACAAGGTTTCAGCAAAGCTGAGTTTACACAGCTTCTGTACCCTCCGGTGTTTTGCAAACTGCTCTTAAACCACTAAACCAAACAGCACCAAATTTGGCAGACAAGTAGACACACGAGTTCTTGAGATCCCCTCCAAATTTCAGCTCAATCGGACATCGTTTGCCTACCCAAACTGTTCGTCTCCCAAAACTACTCTGTTTTGAAACTGCAGCAGTCAGAGCTGACAAAACCACTCTCAAATCTGATGCTCCACTGACCCAATCCTCAAACCAGCTAATCAGATCGAAGTACTCAAAGTAAGGAACGGGCTCACCAAGTTTGGGGTCGATCCAAGCACGTTTGAGCCTCCAATCACCAGCTTGAACACTGTCTAGTCAGATGCAGCAAATTTGGACAGAACCTCTGCTTCTTCTTCCTCTCTCTCTCAGGTTGTGGTTTCTCTTGTGTGTTCTCTCTCACACTCTCACGAATGGCAGCCACACCCAGCAGGGGGTGGGGTGGCTAGGGTTTTCTCCTTACTTCCTTCACCAGGAAACACTCACAACCGTTGGATGCAGAACAGATCAACGGTTCATATGTGTTGGACTTGTGTGGGCTGATGTTGGGCTGCCAACACACCTCCATGTGGAGGGACTTAGCCCAACAAACTCCCCCTCCCGACATCATGGAGGGTCTCACTGCCTTCCGACAGCCATGCCAGCGAGCCGGCGGCATACTTCGAGCTTCTTCCTTGTCACCACTTTAGTCAACATATCAGCCACATTGTCATCGGTGTGAACCTTCTCAAGTTGCATTTTCTTGGAATACAACACATCTCGAATCCAATGATAACGGACTTCTATATGCTTAGACCTTGAATGAAAACTTGCATTCTTACTCAAGTGGATAGCACTTTGGTTGTCACAAAACAACACATACTTGTCTTGCTTAAAACCAAGCTCACAAGCCAACCGTTTCAGCCACAATAGCTCTTTGCTCGCCTCTGTTACAGCATTGAATTCAGCTTCAGTTGTATTCAATGCCACACACTTCTGCAGCCTGCTTTGCCATGACACCGCTCCCCCTGCATAGGTAACCAAGTAACCTGAAGTAGACTTTCTTCTGTCAACATCTCCAGCCATGTCAGAATCTGAAAAAAGCAATCAGCTTGGCCTCACCATCACCAAAGCAAAGTTTCAGATTTGTGCTGCCCCGGAGATATCTCAAAATCCACTTCGCGGCTTCCCAATGAGGTCTTCCTGAATTGGACATAAATCTGCTCACAGTACTAACCGCATGAGCAATGTCAGGCCTTGTACACACCATAGCATACATCAAACTCCCAACCGCTGAAGCATAAGGAACATGATGCATTTCCTTTTTCTGCTCATCAGTGGTAGGATATTGCTTTTTGCTCAACTTGAAATGGGTTGCTAGTGGACAACTCACAACTTTAGCATTTTCCATCCTGAACTTCTGAAGTACCTTCTCAATATATTTCTCTTGAGACAAGTACAACTTGTTGCAATTTCTGTCTCGCTCAATTCTCATTCCGAGAATGTTCTTTGCTGGACCTAAGTCTTTCATGGCAAAACATTTGCTCAACTCCTTCTTCAACTTAGCAATCCTAAAGACATTCTTGCCAACAATCAGGATATCATCAACATAGAGCAATAATATGATGAAATCATCACCTGAGAACCTCTGAATAAACACACAATGGTCTGAGCTACACTTCTTGTAGCCTTGCTCCCTCATGACAGTTTCAAACTTCATGTACCATTGTCTTGGTGCTTGTTTCAGGCCATAGAGACTTTTCTTCAGCTTGCACACATAGTCTTCTTTGCCTTTCACAAGAAACCCCTCAGGTTGCTCCATGTATATTTCTTCCTCCAACTCACCATGGAGGAATGCAGTCTTCACATCCATTTGCTCAACCTCCAAGTTGAGACTTGCTGCCATGCCAAGGATTACTCTTATGGATGTCATCTTCACAACCGGAGAAAATATCTCATCATAGTCAATGCCTTTTCTCTGGCCGAATCCTTTTACAACTAGCCTGGCCTTGTACCTTGGATGTGATGTGTGCTCTTCTTGATTGATTCTGTAGACCCACTTGTTCTTCAAAATTTTCTTGCCCTTGGGCAACTTCACCAACTCATAAGTATGATTCTTATGCAAGGAATCCATCTCTTCTTGCATAGCATTTTTCCACTCCTTCTTGTGCTCATCTTCCATTGCATCTGCAAAGCATTCAGGTTCTGAACCGTCAGATAATAACACCACATATTGATCTGAGGGATACCTGCTGGAAGGAATTCGACCCCTGTTGGATCTTCTGAGTGGAGCAGCTGGTGGACTTTCTGGTGTTGGTGCTTCCTGCTGATCCAGATCATCAACTTCAGCATCATACTCTTGCTGCTGCTGTTGGGGAGCTTCGTCTTCACCTGCACCACCATGTACAACACCATGTACATCTTCTGCATCTGCTTCAACTTGCACAGGAGCTGGAGCTGCAAGAACTGGGTCAGAATCAATCATGTCTTGCTGCAGTGTTGGGTTTCGTAGTAATTTCAAAAAATTTCCTACGCACATGCAAGATCATGTGATGCATAGCAACGAGAGGGGAGAGTGTTGTCTACGTACCCAATGCAGACCGACTGCGGAAGCGCTGACACGACGTAGAGGAAGTAGTCGTACGTCTTCACGATCCAACCGATCAAGCACCGAAACTACGGCACCTCCGAGTTCGAGCACACGTTCAGCTCGATGACGATCCCCGGACTCCGATCCAGCAAAGTGTCGGGGAAGAGTTCCGTCAGCACGACGGCGTGGTGACGATCTTGAGACTACAGCAGCAGGGCTTCGCCTAAACTCCGCTACAGTATTATCGAGGTATATGGTGGCAGGGGGCACCGCACACGGCTAAGGAATAGATCACGTGGATCAACTTGTGTCTTCTAGGGTGCCTCTACCTCAGTATATAAAGGAGCCAAGGGGGAGGGGCGCCGGCCAGGAGAGGGCGCAGGAGGAGTCCTACTCCTTCCGGGAGTAGGACCCCCCCCTATTCCAACTAGGATTCCCAAGGGGGAAGAGAGAGAGGGGGGCCGGCCACCTTCTCCTAGTCCTAATAGGACTAGGGGAGGGGAGTGCGCAGCCACCTTGGGCTGCCTTTCTCTTTCCACTAGGCCCATGAAGGCCCATATGGCTCGGGGGTTCCGGTAACCTCCCGGTACTCCGGTAAAATCCCGATTTCACCCGGAACACTTCCGATATCCAAACATAGGCTTCCAATATATCAATCTTTGTCTCGACCATTTCGAGACTCCTCGTCATGTCCTGATCACATCCGGGACTCCGAACAACCTTCGGTACATCAAAATGCATAAACTCATAATATAACTGTCATCGTAACCTTAAGCGTGCGGACCCTACGGGTTCGAGAACAATGTAGACATGACCGAGACACGTCTCCGGTCAATAACCAATAGCGGGACCTGGATGCCCATATTGGCTCCTACATATTCTACGAAGATCTTTATCGGTCAGACCGCATAACAACATACGTTGTTCCCTTTGTCATCGGTATGTTACTTGCCCGAGATTCGATCGTCGGTATCCAATACCTAGTTCAATCTCGTTACCGGCAAGTCTCTTTACTCGTCCGTAATACATCATCTCAACTAACTCATTAGTTGCAATGCTTGCAAGGCTTATGTGATGTGCATTACCGAGAGGGCCCAGAGATACCTCTCCGACAATCGGAGTGACAAATCCTAATCTCGAAATACGCCAACCCAACATCTACCTTTGGAGACACCTGTAATGCTTCTTTATAATCACCCAGTTACGTTGTGACGTTTGGTAGCACCCAAAGTGTTCCTCCGGCAAACGGGAGTTGCATAATCTCATAGTCATAGGAACATGTATAAGTCATGAAGAAAGCAATAGCAACATACTAAACGATCGGGTGCTAAGCTAATGGAATGGGTCATGTCAATCAGATCATTCAACTAATGATGTGACCTCGTTAATCAAATAACAACTCTTTGTCATGGTTAGGAAACATAACCATCTTTGATTAACGAGCTAGTCAAGTAGAGGCATACTAGTGACACTTTTTGTCTATGTATTCACACATGTATTATGTTTCCGGTTAATACAATTCTAGCATGATAATAAACATTTATCATGATATAAGGAAATAAATAATAACTTTATTATTGCCTCTAGGGCATATTTCCTTCAGTCTCCCACTTGCACTAGAGTCAATAATCTAGATTACACAGTAATGATTCTAACACCCATGGAGCCTTGGTGCTGATCATGTTTTGCTCGTGGAAGAGCGCTTAGTCAATGGGTCTGCAACATTCAGATCCATATGTATCTTGCAAATCTATATGTCTCCCACCTGGACTTGATCCCGGATGGAATGAAGCGTCTCTTGATGTGCTTGGTTCTCTTGTGAAATCTGGATTCCTTGCCAAGGCAATTGCACCAGTATTGTCACAAAAGATTTTCATTGGACCGATGCACTAGGTATGACACCTAGATCGGATATGAACTCCTTCATCCAGACTCCTTCATTTGCTGCTTCCGAAGCAGCTATGTACTCCGCTTCACATGTAGATCCCGCTAGACGCTTTGTTTAGAACTGCACCAACTGACAGCTCCACCGTTTAATGTAAACACGTATCCGGTTTGCGATTTAGAATCGTCCGAATCAGTGTCAAAGCTTGCATCAACGTAACCTTTTACGATGAGCTCTTTGTCACCTCCATATACGAGAAACATATCCTTAGTCCTTTTCAGGTATTTCAGGATGTTCTTGACCGCTGTCCAGTGATCCACTCCTGGATTACTTTGGTACCTCCCTGCTAAACTTATAGCAAGGCACACATCAGGTCTGGTACACAGCATTGCATACATGATAGAGCCTATGGCTGAAGCATAGGGAACATCTTTCATTTTCTCTCTATCTTCTGCAGTGGTCGGGCATTGAGTCTTCTCAACTTCACACCTTGTAACACAGGCAAGAACCCTTTCTTTGCTTGATCCATTTTGAACTTCTTCAAAACTTTGTCAAGGTATGTGCTTTGTGAAAGTCCAATTAAGCGTCTTGATCTATCTCTATAGATCTTAATGCCTAATATGTAAGCAGCTTCACCGAGGTCTTTCATTGAAAAACTCTTATTCAAGTATCCCTTTATGCTATCCAGAAATTCTATATCATTTCCAATCAGCAATATGTCATCCACATATAATATCAGAAATGCTACAGAGCTCCCACTCACTTTCTTGTAAATACAGGCTTCTCCAAAAGTCTGTATAAAACCAAATGCTTTGATCACACTATCAAAACGTTTATTCCAACTCCGAGAGGCTTGCACCAGTCCATAAATGGATCGCTGGAGCTTGCACACTTTGTTAGCTCCCTTTGGATCGACAAAACCTTCCGGTTGCATCATATACAACTCTTCTTCCAGAAATCCATTCAGGAATGCAGTTTTGACATCCATCTGCCAAATTTCATAATCATAAAATGCGGCAATCGCTAACATGATTCGGACGGACTTAAGCATCGCTACGGGTGAGAAGGTCTCATCGTAGTCAATCCCTTGAACTTGCCGAAAACCTTTTGCGACAAGTCGAGCTTTGTAGACAGTAACATTACCATCAGCGTCAGTCTTCTTCTTAAAAGATCCATTTATTTCAATTGCTTGCCGATCATCGGGCAAGTCAACCAAAGTCCATACTTTGTTCTCATACATGGATCCCATCTCATATTTCATGGCTTCAAGCCACTTTTGCGGAATCTGGGCTCACCATCGCTTCTTCATAGTTCGTAGGTTCATCATGATCTAGTAGCATGACTTCCAGAACAGGATTACCGTACCACTCTGGTGCGGATCTTACTCTGGTTGATCTACGAGGTTCAGTAGTATCTTGATCTGAAGTTTCATGATCATTATCATTGCTTCCTCACTAACTGGTGTAGGTGTCACTGAACAGTTTTCTGTGATGTACTACTTTCCAGTAAGGGAGCAGGTACAGTTACCTCATCAAGTTCTACTTTCCTCCCACTCACTTCTTTCGAGAGAAACTCCTTCTCTAGAAAGGATCCATTCTTAGCAACGAATGTCTTGCCTTCGGATCTGTGATAGAAGGTGTACCCAACAGTTCTCCTTTGGGTATCCTATGAAGACACATTTCTCCGATTTGGGTTCGAGCTTATCAGGTTGAAGCTTTTCACATAAGCATCAGCAGCCCCAAACTTTAGAAACGACAACTTGGTTTCTTGCCAAACCACAGTTCATAAGGTGTCGTCTCAACGGATTTAGATGGTGCCCTATTTAACGTGAATGCAGGTCTCTGGCATAACCCCAAAACGATAGCGGTAAATCGTAAGAGACATCATAGATCGCACCATATCTAGTAAAGTACGATTACGACGTTCGGACACACCATTATGTGGTGTTCCGGGTGGCGTGAGTTGCGAAACTATTCCGCATTGTTTCAAATGTACACCAAACTCGTAACTCAAATATTCTCCTCCACGGTCAGATCGTAGAAACTTTATTTTCTTGTTACGATGATTTTCAACTTCACTCTGAAATTCTTTGAACTTTTCAAATGTTTCAGACTTATGTTTCATTAAGTAGATATACCCATATCTGCTTAAGTCATCTGTGAAGGTGAGAAATAACGATATCCGCCACGAGCCTCAATATTCATCGGACCACATACATCGGTATGTATGATTTCCAACAAATCTGTTGCTCTCTCCATAGTACCGGAGAACGGTGTTTTAGTCATCTTGCCCATGAGGCACGGTTCGCAAGTACCAAGTGATTCATAATCAAGTGGTTCCAAAAGTCCATCAGTATGGAGTTTCTTCATGCGCTTTATACCGATATGACCTAAACGACAGTGCCACAAATAAGTTGCACTTTCATTATCAACTCTGCATCTTTTGGCTTCAACATTATGAATATGTGTATTACTACTATCGAGATTCAATAAGAATAGACCACTCTTCAAGGGTGCATGACCATAAAAGATATTACTCATATAAATAGAACAACCATTATTCTCTGATTTAAATGAATAACCGTCTCGCATTAAACAAGATCCAGATATAATGTTCATGCTCAACGCTGGCACCAAATAACAATTATTTAGGTCTAATATTAATCCCGAAGGTAGATGTAGAGGTAGCGTGCCGATCGCGATCACATCGACTTTGGAACTCCCACGCGCATCGTCACCTCGTCCTTTGCCAGTGTTCCGCTTAATCCGTAGTCCCTGTTTTGAGTTGCAAATATTAGCAACAGAACCAGTATCAAATACCCAGGTGCTACTGCGAGCTCTAGTAAGGTACACATCAATAACATGTATATCACATATACCTTTGTTCACCTTGCCATCCTTCTTATCCGCCAAATACTTGGGGCAGTTCCGCTTCCAGTGACCAGTCTGCTTGCAGTAGAAGCACTCAGTTCAGGCTTAGGTCCAGACTTGGGTTTCTTCTCTAGCAGCAACTTGCTTGCTGTTCTTCTTGAAGTTCCCCTTCTTCTTCCCTTTGCCCTTTTTCTTGAAACTAGTGGTCTTGTTGACCATCAACACTTGATGCTTTCTTGATTTCTACCTCCGCAGCTTTAGCATTGCGAAGAGCTCGGGATAGTCTTATTCATCCCTTGCATATTATAGTTCATCACGAAGCTCTTGTAGCTTGGTGGCAGTGATTGGAGAATTCTGTCAATGACGCAATCATCTGGAAGATTAACTCCCAATTGAATCAAGTGATTATTATACCCAGACATTTTGAGTATATGCTCACTGACAGAAGTTCTCCTCCATCTTGCAGCTATAGAACTTATTGGAGACTTCATATCTCTCAATCCGGGCATTTGCTTGAAATATTGACTTCAACTCCTGGAACATCTCATATGCTCCATGACGTTCAAAACGTCGTTGAAGTCCCGATTCTAAGCCGTAAAGCATGGCACACTGAACTATCGAGTAGTCATTCAGCTTTGCTCTGCCAGACGTTCATAACATCTGGTGTTGCTCCAGCAGCAGGCCTGGCACCCAGCGGTGCTTCCAGGACGTAATTCTTCTGTGCAGCAATGAGGATAATCCTCAAGTTACGGACCCAGTCCGTGTAATTGCTACCATCATCTTTCAACTTTGCTTTCTCAAGGAACGCATTAAAATTCAACGGAACAACAGCACGAGCCATCTATCTACAATCAACATAAACAAGCAAGATACTATCAGGTACTAAGTTCATGATAAATTTTAAGTTCAATTAATCATATTACTTAAAGAACTCCCACTTAGATAGACATCCCTCTAATCCTTTAAGTGATTACGTGATCCAAATCAACTAAACCATGTCGATCATCACGTGAGATGGAGTAGTTTTCAATGGTGAACATCACTATGTTGATCATATCTACTATATGATTCACGCTCGACCTTTCGGTCTCCGTGTTCCGAGGCCATATCTGCATATGCGAGGCTCGTCAAGTTTAACCTGAGTATTCTGCGTGTGCAAAACTGGCTTGCACCCGTTGTAGATGACGTAGAGCTTATCACACCCGATCATCACGTGGTGTCTGGCACGACGAACTTGCAACGGTGCATACTCAGGGAGAACACTTCTTGATAATTTAGTGAGAGATCATCTTATAATGCTACCGTCAATCAAAGCAAGATAAGATGCATAAAAGATAAACATCACATGCAATCAATATAAGTGATATGATATGGCCATCATCATCTTGTGCTTGTGATCTCCATCTCCGAAGCACCGTCATGATCACCATCGTCACCGGCGACACCTTGATCTCCATCGTAGCATCGTTGTCATCTCGCCAACTATTGCTTCTACGACTATCGCTACCGCTTAGTGATAAAGTAAAGCAATTACAGTGCGATTGCATTGCATACAATAAAGCGACAACCATATGGCTCCTGCCAGTTGCCGATAACTCGGTTACAAAACATGATCATCTCATACAATATATAGCATCATGTCTTGACCATATCACATCACAACATGCCCTGCAAAAACAAGTTAGACGTCCTCTACTTTGTTGTTGCAAGTTTTACGTGGCTGTCTACGGGCTTAAGTAAGAACATTCTACCTACGCATCAAAAACCACAACGTAGTTTTGTCAAATAGACTCCGTTTTAGACTCGCTTAGACCGTGGGGGAGCATATTTGAGGGTTCAACTAAAGTGGAGAAACGGGGGGCCGCCATGAGGCCTATTTACAGGGCCAAAGCACGGCTGGGGACGGTTCTGCGTAAGCTGACGGGAGGTTGGTCCGGGTGTCTCGCATACAACTACCGGTTGAAGCAAAGTAGACATGGAGGTTCAGTAGGAGGTGGTACTGTCACAACTCATGGTTGTGTTTCTACTGCGTAAGCATATAGCACACGGATAAATTAAAGGGAGCCGGCATGCACTGTGGGGGGGGATCTTCGTAAGTAAAGAATTCACAAATTCCTACCACACGCAAATATGTGATGCAAAGCAACGGAGAGGGGAGTGTTGTCGACGTCAGACAACGGTCAGAACGGGACTCCTGCGGAATGGCGCTCATTGGCACGACAGCGGATGAAGTAGGTCGTGGGACGTGCGTTGGACGGGATCCACAGTGATCAAGCACCGAAACGTCGACTACATCCTGAGTTCGTACGGCAGACGGGAAGTCTCTGATTGGGACGATCCCGGACTCCGATACAGAATGGAGGAAGTTCGTCAGCACGACGGCGTAGGTTGTACGATGTGAGTTTCTACACAGAGCCAGGGGCTTCGGCTAGATGACTCCGATACAGTTTAGATGCTGGGTATATGGTGCAGGGGGTCACCTGCCACGGCTAAGGAAGTAATGATCCACGGTTGGGTGGAGGGGGCGAAACTGTGGTTCTCTATGCGTGCGGGCTTTGCTACTGAAGTATTAAGGAAGGGAGTCAAGGGGAGGGGGGTCTGCCTGCCAAGGAGAGTCGATGGGAGGATCCCGTACTCCTAGCCGTGTATAGGACTCCCCCGGCTCCAATTTTGCTCTGATCAACTCTCGGATCCAAGGGGGAAAGAGAAGGATGGGAGTACCGGGACCTTTCTCTTAGTCTAGATAGACTGGAGGGGGAAGTGCGCAGCTCATCTTTTGGTTCTGCACGTCTCAATTCCCTAAGGCCCATAGTTCCGGTAACCTCCCGGTACTCCGGTAAAATCCCGATTTCACCCGGAACACTTCCGATATCCAACATAGGCTTCCAATATATCAATCTTTATGTCTCGACCATTTCGAGACTCCTCGTCATGTCCGTGATCACATCCGGGACTCCGAACAACTTCGGTACATCAAAATGCATAAACTCATAATATAACTGTCATCGTAACTTAAGCGTGCGGACCCTACGGGTTCGAGAACAATGTAGACATGACCGAGACACGTCTCCGGTCAATAACCAATAGCGGGAACCTGGATGCTCATATTGGCTCCTACATATTCTACGAAGATCTTTATCGGTCAGACCGCATAACAACATACGTTGTTCCCTTTGTCATCGGTATGTTACTTGCCCGAGATTCGATCGTCGGTATCCAATACCTAGTTCAATCTCGTTACCGGCAAGTCTCTTTACTCGTTCCGTAATACATCATCCCGCAACTAACTCATTAGTTGCAATGCTTGCAAGGCTTAGTGATGTGCATTACCGAGAGGGCCCAGAGATACCTCTCCGACAATCGAAGTGACAAATCCTAATCCCGAAATACGCCAACCCAACATGTACCTTTGGAGACACCTGTAGAGCACCTTTATGATCACCCAGTTACGTTGTGATGTTTGGTAGCACACAAAGTGTTCCTTCGGCAAACGGGAGTTGCATAATCTCATAGTCATAGGAACATGTATAAGTCATGAAGAAAGCAATAGCAACATACTAAACGATCGGGTGCTAAGCTAATGGAATGGGTCATCTCAATCAGATCATTCACCTAATGATGTGATCCCGTTAATCAAATAACAACTCTTTGTCCATGGTTAGGAAACATAACCATCTTTAATTAACGAGCTAGTCAAGTAGAGGCATACTAGTGACACTCTGTTTGTCTATGTATTCACACATGTATTATGTTTCCAGTTAATACAATTCTAGCATGAATAATAAACATTTTATCATGATATAAGAAAATAAATAATAACTTTATTATTGCCTCTAGGGCATATTTCCTTCAGCTAGGGTTTTCTCCTTGCTTCCTTCACCAGGAAACACTCACAACCGTTGGATGCAGAACAGATCAACGGTTCATATGTGTTGGACTTGTATGGGCTGATGTTGGGCTGCCAACACACCTTCATGTGGAGGGACTTAGCCCAACAAGGGCATGTAGGGTTGGCTGGTTTCGGCGGGGCGATCAAAATGTCATCACTTGAAGCTAATCACCGGTCAGGACCAAAACAATTTTTGACCGGGGCCACCTATTCGTCTACGTTTGGGAGCAATTTTGTTGGCACCAAAAGACAAAAAAAGCTGTTTCTTTTGTCAGGGCAATGTATTTTGGTCTGCTGTTTGAGATGCTACATGACAAGGTAGCACTACTACTTTGCAACCACACGTCTCATGCAATGCACCCTGCAGACGGAGTTCATCCAAGATAGTTCAATGGCCACTTATCTGAAGATTGCATGAACAGCAGTTTGTAGTCTGACAAGTCAAATGCCAAAATGCTACTACTGTCCAAATATGCATCAGGAGCAGAGCACCACAACATAACAGCAACTCACAGCATGATGTTCTGGTTCTACAATCGATCAGCATAGCAACTTTTCGTACTGAAGAAGAATTAGAAACATTGTCACAAGCCACAACACATGTCGATGAACCAAAGCAAGTACGTAGATGCCATACAATTGAACACCGGGGTGCTCAAGAACAGCAGAAATCAAAGCGAAGCTGGAGACTGATTCGAGTCTGACGGCCAAATGCCAACTTGTTAACACGCAGCAGCAGCAGCAGAAAGTGCAGATAAGCAGTGATAGTGCAAATTTCGCAGGTTTCTACCATCAGAATCGAAATCCTCGCAGTGGTGGACATGTTCGGCCGTCGGTCACTTGTCGGAGTTGCTGTTGTTGTCGTCGGCGTTGCTGTTGTTGTCGTCGGCGTTGCTGTTGTTGTCGTCGGCGCCGCGGTTGCCATCCCCCACCGCCTCTTGGGGCTCCTCGCCTGTGCTTGGCGCCTGGACATCCACCGCCGCCTCTTGGGGTTCCTGACTTGTGCTTCCCTCGCCATCCACCGTCGTCGCCCCAGCTTCGGGATCCACTGCCGTCGCCGCCGCCGCTTGGGGAGCCGCCGCTGCACCTGCCTGGCCTCCTCCTCCGCCTCCCCAGTACTTCCGCCACACCTTGTAAGCCACGACGACCAGGAGCACGCCGTTGCAGGCGAGTACGAAGTAGAGCACGGCATTGCTGTCGCCGGCGTCCTTCTCCTCGAGTGCGGGCGCGGGCGCCTGGTGCTGCACGCCTGGAGCGGGGACCTTGTCGCCCAGCACGGCCTCCAGCGCGCCGATGGTTGTCGAGGCAGGGGCCTTGTCGCCCAGCACGGCCTCCAGCGCGCCGATGGTGGCCGAGGCGGCGGCGACCTTGTCAACGCCGAGAGCCTTGTCCACCAACGCGTCGATGGTGTCCTGGGCGAGGACCTCGCTGCCGAGCGCCTTGTCCACCAGTGCGTCGATGGTGTCCTGGGCGGGGACCTCGCCGCCGAGCGCCTTGTCCACCAGCGCGCTGGGCTCGGCGCTGGATGCCGCCGCCGGCGTCTTGTTGGCGAGGATGGACAGGGCGCCCGTGTCGATGCCCGGCGCTCTCTGGCTGGCGCGGAGGATGCCCTGGCTCTTGAGGATGCTGCTCACGGCGGCCGCTGTCGGTGCAGGCTCCATGGCGAGGAGCTTCATCGGCGCCTTCCCGGAGATGACGTTGCTGAGGTGCGCGGCCTTCTTCCGGACACCCTTGGAGCCCAGCAGCGATCCGACGAGTGGGTCGAAGGCGAGGCCGGGCGTGGCGACGCGGGCGGTCCGGCGCACGACCGACCTGTTCGGCGGCGCCGTCTCCGGGTCCAGCAGCTGACTCAGGCCCTGGATCACCTCGTCGTACGCGAACTGCAGGGCCTGCTTCCCTGTCTCCTTGGCAAGTTCTTCCGCGAGCTCCTTGGCGAACACTTCCAGCTCCTCCCTGACCAGAGGCCACAGCGCCTTGAGCAGGGCAAGGAGGCGATCCCCCCTACCCATCTTCCTCTACAAAGCACAACAAGCACATACGGAATTATTAGCGAGACGCACTGCATGCAGGGGAAGCCGAAAGAAATAGACAAAAAAAAGAAGAAGAAATGGTGCCAAATCTGACAGTCCAACATCGACCAGGTGTGCAGATCAGATATCTACTGCAGCTGCTAGAACACGTCCGTGCGTTCCACACGCGGCACGAAAAAAAAATCCGTCTGATCTGCTTCGATCAACGCGACGCAGGGGCGCACGAAATTCAAGGGATTATTTCACGGAGCGAGTGGCCAAAAGAAAATTGGAAAAAAATACTACAGGCGTCCCCAGTCGGTCGGATCCGGGTGAGATGGCCAGGGGAGGTGCGGTACACGGGGCTCGAAAGAAAAATACCAGAGCAAGGATATTGTACGGGTACACGAGAACATCGCCGGGATGCAGATCCATTCCCCACTCGCAACAGAAAAGCACGCGCGCAAACTTTATTTTACACCGTACCAAAGTAAATCGGCCCCCGCGCAATTTATTTTCATGAATCACAGTAATTAGGCGCATCCAAATTCCAAACAGCAATTTCTACGGGACGGAGACAAACTGGTTCGTTTGCTAGAGCGTCATATCGATCGATCTACCTACGCAGGCAGGGACAGAGAAAATAGTAGAACACGGGAGCGTTTCCGGCCACTAGAAACGAACACACACAGGCGCGTCTGAATTAGCGGCCAACAGGCGACAAAAACCGCAACAGTCAACTCGACTTGCTAGATCCGCTCGACAGCCGACACAAGGGCATGCGCAGCGGCGGGACAAAATCAACTAGACGCAGCTAGCGCTGAAGCGCGGGAAGCACGGGGCACGAGCAGCCGACGAATCTAGTATTTCCGGCGGCCGTGGAGAGGAGGCGCGCGTGGCATGGATCCGCGCGCCCCCGCGTCTCCACATCGCCGGTAGTCCACGGAATCTAGAGTAGTAGTACTAGTGGACGCCAACACATGCAGGAAACCTTGCAGGAGAGACCAGATCGGAAGGACACAAAGCAAACCAAAGCGTACGCGCATAACAGATCGATCGGCTCAGGGCCCAGGTACAAGCCGCCGAAATAAATCAAGCACGGAGAGAGACGCGCGGAGGGGGGGGTGGGGGGGGGGGGAGGGAGGGATCGCCTGCATTCCGTCTCACCTCGTAGCCTACGGGGCGTCGCCGGCGGCGTGGGGCGTGGGGCGGTGTCGCTCGCTGAGTTGTGGTGAGGCGAGAGGGGAGGGGCGGGCGACAGAAAGCGATAGACGTGTGCGCGTGGTGTGGCCTTAAATAGGAGACGGTGCCTCGCTGAGCTGTCGTTGGCCGCCCGCGCGTGCCACACACACCCCCTCCCGCCATTGCACCCAAAATTCTCTTCCTTATTATAATAATGGGTTTCTTTTTCCAGCTGATTCCAGCTAGTTATTTCAAATCAAAATAGATTAAAGTTCTGGCTTACCCTCGCGACCGGATCGGCACACACTTCTTCTGTGGAGTCCGCTGGCGTTGGAAATGAGGATTTCTAGACATTGCGAAGAATGTGGAAGTTATTTTTTAAAATATGATGATTTAACGTATATATGAGAAATTCTTCCAGTAAGAAAATACTTAACAAAAGTGGAAGATGTCACAATTGAACGCAATGGCATTTGAAATGCAACTATATAGTTCATTAATGCATGTTACCTTGATGTTTCTACTCTTGACTTTCTCATTTTTCTATACTTTCTTCGTTGTAATTTGCTCTTACCCCCCCCCCCCCCCCCCCCCCCCCCCCCCCCCCCCACCCCCACCCTCCCACTCAATCTATCTATTTGTTGTGGTGCTGAGAGAGATCGACACTAGCGATAAATTGGTTAACATGATATGCCCCCGCAATATCGTCTTGGGCAGTGACCAACACCGGGAACTCCAACGATGAGGTCGACCCCCGAAAACAGGCGTGTCGACAAACATAGTATAGGGATACACATGATATGCACGTTAGCACATGTATGCATGCATGTACCCTTTCAGCTCCCTTTCAACCGCACGCCGGTTAAAATAGTATATTTTCGCCATGCAACTATAGTCGGAGTAAACATGATAAGGAAGGCAACATATTTATGCATGCATGCATGTACCCTATTGACTCACTTTCAATTGTCGTTGGCTCAACATTATGTATGTATGGTATGCATCCATGTATCTTAACCGGATATGGCACAATTAAACGCCATAGAATTTAACGAGGTTCATAATCCAAGAATGCACTCATGCATGTTATCTTGATCTTTCGAGGTGTGGGTGTATAGTTTTCCTCTATCTTTTTTTATTGGGTTTTCCTCTATCTTACTAGTCAGATTTGCTCTTAAACCCCCTACACACTTCCCACGTAATCGACATGTTGTTGTAAAGTTGAGGGAGACGGTGTTGATATTATAGGGGCACAAGTCGGCATGATTGACCCCAAGAAAGTGGGTGTCTCAACAGACGTAGTATAGCTTCGTCATGACCATCATCAGACTACATATGATATGCACGTTAACACATGTATGCATGCATGCACCATTATAACCACCTTTCTATACGTGTGGACAGACATAGTATAGCTTTGCCGTGCAGTCATCGTCAAACTATAGATGGTGTAGTGTTAAGTGTACACCTCATCTTGACTGAACGCTAAGTTAACGAAACATGCACTGACAATATCATCTTGGATGGTGAGCATCACAAGGAACTCCAATGCCAATGTCAACCCCAAGAAAGTGGGTGTCTCAACAGACGTAGTATAGCTTCATCATGACCATCGTCACACTACACATCATATGCACACTAACACATGTATGCATGCATGTATGGATGTATCCTTCTAACCACCTTTCAATTGTGTGTCGACAGGAAGTATATCTTCGTCGTGCAGCCGCGTCGAACTACACATGATATGCACGTCAACACATAAGCATGCATGCATGTACCATTTCGACTACCTTTGAACTATCATTATTTGAATAATATGTATACATGGCATGCATGCATGTACCTTAATTGAGTGGAATATGCCACAATTAAATAGTATGGAATTTAATGAGATTCTAAATCCACATAAACTACATTAATACATATTACCATGATCTTTCGGTGTGTGGGTGTGTCCTAATGCATGCATGTACCATTCTAACCACCTTTCAACTGTGTGTCGACGGGAAGTATATCTTTCGGTGTCGCGGTGTTGAGGGAGACGGTGTTTGTGTTACAACGGAACAAGATGGCATGGTCAATGTAGTGTGTATGATCAAACACCAAGTTAATGGAACATGCCCTGGCAATATCATCTTGGACGACTAGCATCACCTGAAACTCCAATGATAAGGTTGACACCAAGACGGTCGCTGTGTCTACATACCTAGTATATCTTCTTCATGCAATCATCGTGGGACTACACATGATATGCACGTTGAAACATGTATGCATGCATCTCTTCAGATGTAGTATATCTTCTTCGCGCAATCATCGTGGGACTACACATGATATGCACGTTGAAACATGTATGCATGCATGTACCCTTCCAACCACCTTTCAACTATGTGTCAACAAGCATAGTATGACTTCATCATGCAGCCATCGCCCGACTACACATGATATACACGTCAGCACATATGTGTACAGTGAGCATGCATACGTGTACCCTTTCGACTCTCTTTCAACTTGCGATAGCACAAGAATTTTATTGCATGCATCAAAGCACTGCCAAATGCATTATATGCATTAAATATGCACTAATAGATAACCCCTCCAATGCATTAAATTATATTGTTGCATTTAAAATAGCTCACATTTTATTTGTTTTATGAGAGAGAAAAATATGTGTTGTGTCTTGGTTTTGATGCTAAGAATCATATCCAGATTACACTACAAGAAATCTGTTAATACGTGACAGATCTAGTCCGTCACAGATAAACGAAAAATTGTCATGGGTGTCCATCCTTGACGGATTTGAAATCCGTCATGTATATTGTGTCATAATTTGGTACCGTACCAGTCATGACGGATCTTGGCCATCATGGATCTTCCCCAGGCCCGCCCAGGCCCAAGTCTTTGTGACGGAACAATCCGTCAAGGACTAACGCCACGTAGGATTTTCAGTTGACTAATTCGAATGATGTGGCTGCCTACATGGACACTATTTTTTGTCACAAAATTCATCATGGATTTAGGCAAAATTTAAAGGACAGTTTAAATTTGGTTGAGACAATTAGCCCATTTATTTTGGCCGAAATTTGACCCAGTATGTTTTTAACATAATGCGTTACACAAATCCTAATGCCAATTTTGGCCCAACAAAAAATATTTGCAAGGTGTGAAACATTACAAAGTTTATCACATCCATCTGTACGTATCTACAACATAGCAGTCTAAAAAATCCTCTACAAAATGATAACATACAACATATATTGAGAACATATATCACACAGCAGAGTTATGAACCAGTACAATCCATTTTACATCAGAACATATAAACTATTGAGGGTGTTGTTATTCAGGCTCTTGCTATTGACGCTCTTGATGGAAACTATCATCTCGTGGCTGATTGTGATGGGCAGCACCAAGTAGCACGCTATCCAATCTTACCTACCCTATTTACAAGAATATTAGATATTTGCAGATATGAATGGACAGTAGAAATAAGAGAATTGCAACAAAAATAAAAAATAATTACATATTGCACAGAATTCCTAAATCTTATAGTGCCTACAAATGAGAATAACATTGTATCTACTATAAAACAAGAGTAAACATGTGGTTTCTTAAAATTAATCCAAAGAAAAGTGTGTCAAATGGAAGTCAAATGACAAAGTGACAAAATACACATCACAGAACTCCAAGTAATATAGCAGCAGTAGTTGAGGCCGTATAAACCTGCCAACGAAATGGCATGTCACTAACAAACAATATCCCCCCATGATGTGTAAACTTGTTGACACATGAACATTTGAAGTTTATGTCATCCGGGTCGACGAGTAGCGGCAATGTTTATGTTGCAACTACATCTCAAAGGGCTGACAAATAGTAAACGATACTTGCTTGCCAAATGAACTTCAAATGGCATGGAAACTTTCAACAAAGAATATGATACAGTTTCCTTGAGAGATCGCCCACACTTAGTTTTATTCATTGAACATTAAGCTATGTATTTGTTATTAGATGAAAAATCAAAATTTGTAATGTAGTGGACTATGAAACTTGAAAATACTTGATAAACAATGAAATAATTGATAGGGAAGTGCAGCTTGAAATGATCATGCATCGTTTATATTCATTCAGGATATACAGAAAAGCTTTTCTATCATAAACCTATTGATCTTATTATCCGTGTTACTTCTGTCCATACCAATTTTATAAGCTGCCCACTTGACCAGCATAGGCTAGAGCAGAAGAGCATCAACAACTTGCGTAACCTTTTTAAACACATGACTTTCAGGCAATATTAGACAAACACATGTAAATTTCTTCACATGGCCATCCAGTGTGTGAATGCAAACAAGCATCAAATGAAAAGGGACAATTTTTCTGAATCTACTTCACATCTAATAAGCTCCAACTTACGGAATGAAAAGAGATTGATGAATCTAACAAATTGTTCATGTTTATTTAAATTGGCTCATGATTATGTTACCTCATTAACACAGAGAGAGAGAGAGAGAGACCTTCCATGGCATCGGGGTCGACCCTCCTCTCCTAGTATGCCCTTGCAGCTGCTCCATGTCATTACCCTCTTCCCTTCCCTTGACAAAACCCAACCAGACATTGCTCTCATCCCTTCTCTTCCCTTTACACAGCCCAAACAAATTAGATGGGAGCAAAGTTCCTGCACAAACGAAAAGAACAGAGGTTCTGCTTCAGACTATTGCAGCAGCAAAATTGTCTGAATCAATAGAGAAACTGAAGATATTGCAGCAAAATTGTCAAAATTATATCATCCATTAAAACTCCCAGGTCTTGCAGCAGCAAGATAGCAGAAAGATATGGGCCGGGAACATAACATAATTTGCTCTTCCAATATGTCAAACCGGAAGTGAAAAAAAAGACAGAACCGAATAAAGAGAGGAGAGGAGCATCCAATACAGTAAATAATTTATTCTCATTTCTGAATGCAAGCAAGCAGCAAATAGCATTCATTATAAGGCCCATAAACTCAGGGGAATGATAAATGATACCAGGACATGGTCCACCAAGATATGGCAACTCTAGTTGTGAAACAGTGCGATGCATGATATCAAGGACATGATCCAGTTCAGATGTTACGCACAGACTAATATTCAGGCAGTTATAATTTTACTGAAACCACACAATAGTCTAGACCTTTAATAGACAAAACTCTACATCCTAGCTAATTCACATCAAGAATAGAATAAGCAGAAGAATGGAAGGGTCTCAATCTCATCCTGTTCTTCTTGAGGATAATGGTATCAACGTCGATCAGGCAGGAGATGTGCCGACTACAATGTCCAGATCAAAGAAATTAGTCTGACAATCATATGTGTCGTGTTAAGAGGTCTGAATGTAACATCAATTTCTAGCTCCCAGAGCATTCAAAAATCTATTAAGATATGTCCCCATGTGATAAAAGGACTGCCCCTCAACTATGAAAAAGACAATCATAAAATTTATTCAGTTTCATAGCAGGTCTATTATTTGGATTTAACATTATGCCTTAAATATAATGCAAGAGTACAATTGTCCAGTTCATTCGTGTCTATGGCAGCTTCAATTGGCACTGCAAACATTACCCATTTTAATATTTATCTTTGTTAATGTGAGCAACTGAGCTATGTTCCGAACTGTTCTAAAAAGTAGATGGTTAATCCAATGTATTCTGTTTGTACATCAACATTTGACACGCCCAACTTGCTGTATATGTCATTTACCGGATGTTGAAATTACAGTTTGTATCTTTGTTCTGACGCTATACTTGAAATCTTTATGTTTTCAAGAAATAATCTATTACACTTCTACAAAGGAATGAAAATGTACGATTCTGTTTGCGGACATGCTTCTTCTACTTCTATTTAAGGATTGCATTTACTATTATTTTAGAAGATAACACCGACCAAATATCTGAGAATGCATTAGTACGTACATGATAATTAAAATGTAAAAATTCAGACCAAAACATCAGATCAAAGGAGATTATATTCACTTAAACTTGACTGAAATTAAATTGGAAAAGGCCATGTAGTACAAGATGACAGCAACAACAGACATGTAGTGCTAGCTTCCAAGGATTCATTTCAGTACATGAAGAATTAAGGGGCAATTTTGTTCAAAATAACAATTAAGGAGTGGCCGTTTACATACTGATGGACGCATACAGATGGACAACCAAGGAGCGGCCATATACTGCAAGTGCCATTCACATCCAGACGCATACAGACTGAATACAAACTGTACCAAAGTACCAAACCAAGGTGCTTATCCATATGTATGTATGTAACAGATGCTAGTGCCATCCAGATTTGGGGGTAGAGAGAAGGGAAGCTCACCACGTCCACGTTTCAAGTGTCGCGTACAGGAGGAGGCGAATCCACGAGCGTGAGGATGGGCTGGACAACGCCGGATGGGTGGACGGGATTTGGGGACGGGGGTGCCTGAGCTATACCGGTGCGCGTCCTTGGAGGTAGAGGATGAGAAGGAGCACCGGCGTTCGCCGCCGCCATCGTCGACCGGGACAAGGCTGTCGCGCCCGCGCTCATCCCGAACAGCCGCTGCAGGAGCGCCGCGTCAGCACATCCTACGGCAGGAGGGCCTCCGCGCGGCCCCGTTCCAGGAGCACCATCCAGCAGGTGGCAGGGGATGGAGAGAATCCGCCGGAGCCACGCCGGCGACGAAACCCTAGCTAAGAATATGGGTTGAGAGCGAGCGTTGGTGGCCGGGCATAGTGAATCTAACCGGAGGGGAGGAAAGAGCGGAGCGAGGGGAAGATGGGGGTGTGCTGGGCGCCGGCCATAGCTGACAGAAGTCGCCTGAATCGGGCGGCGGCGCCGTGGAGTCGCAAGGAGTTGCGTGGGAGAGAGAGATTGGGGGCTGGCTGCGCAGGAGGAAGGGAGGGAGGAGTGGCCGAGCAGGTTTAGGGTTAGCATTTTATACGCGGGACTGTTAGTCGGGCTTGAGCGGGCCTGCGGGGCTGTAGCAGTCCATCCATGCCAGTTTTCGAGAACGTCATCAGAAATCCGTCATGCATTAACAACTTTCTTGTAGTGTTAGAATATGGTAACACTCTCTTTCCACATTATATATGGTGACAATTATATGGCACGAGGACTGACACTGTCCTCATGGGCATGCATGCATTGTTGGACTATGCATGCTATGTAGTTATAATAGTACATCCAGTTGATGGCTATATGATGTTGCCATGTCATCTATAGCCAAGGTTATAGTCGACACGTACAATAGTTAGATGTAAAGATGTGATACTTTATTAATACATAGCCCGTGTCTCACTCTCACGTAGTAGTGCCTAGGAGCACCCGTTGCAGTTGGCTCTTATTCTATAGCCGGCTTCTCTTCTCCCCCTTCCATGTCAGCAGAAATATACTATTTTAACTCTTATAACCCGCTTACATAAGCTTATTGCACTTGCTCTTAACATATGCATGCATGCATGCATGCATATGTGCCCTTCCAACCACCTTCCAGCTACGTGTCAGCAAGCATGGTATAGCTTTGTCGTGCAGTTGTCATCGGACTACACATGACATGTACATCAACACATATGTATGCATGCATCATGGGCATGCATGCATGCTTGTACCTTTCAACTCCCTTTCAACCATTGTTAGCTCAGCAATGTGTATAGCATACATGCATGTACCTTAGCTGAAGTGGACTATGCCACAATAAAATGCCATGGAATTTAACGAGATTCAAAATCTAGTTAGAATGCACTAATGCATGCTAGCATGATATTTCGGTGTGTAGGTGTGTACTTTTTCCTACATTTTTGTCACCATTTACTCTTAAACGCCCTCCACCCCTCCCACGTAATCAACAAATTATTGCAATATTGACAGAGACGGTGTTGGTGTTATAAGGGCACACGTTGGTTTGGTCAATGTAGTGTGTAGTGTACACCCCGTCTTGACTAGACACCAAGTTAATGAAACATGCTCCAACAACATCTTCTTGGACAATGAGCATCACCGAGAACTCCAATGATAAGGTCGACCCCAAAACGGGGGGCGTGTCGATAGACACGGTATAATTTCGTCCTGCAACCATCGACGGACTACACATGATATGCATGTTAACACATGTATGTGTGCATGTACCTTTCCAACCACATTTCAACTATGTGTCAACAAGCATAGTGTAGATTCGTCGGACTACATGATATGCATATCAACAATATGTATGCATGCATCATGGGCATGCATGCATGTACCCTTTCAACTCCCTTTCAATTGTCGATAGCTCAACAATATTATTTCATGCATCAAAGCACTACCAATGCATTAGACCCCTTAAATATGCACTTAGATATAACCCCTCCAACACATTTTATCGTACTGTTTTATTTATAAGTTATACCTAAACACCATAATTAATTGAGAAAAGAGAAGATGCTAATATCATATTATGATACCGTATCATAATAAATATTATGCTACTGTGTCATGCAAAACAATAATATACCAAATTGTCATACTATGCACCAAGTATCATATGCATAATACTAGTATATGCTACTCCACACTAGGAACAACGTTAGACTGCTTGCGGTGAGGAATATCATAAGTTGATATTTTAGATGACCTCATTTATTCCTTTATATGAAAAATAGCAGCACATCATTTATTATGATACTATATACATCATGGTATGATACTAATATACACTATTGTTCCTCAATTAATACTATGTCATATTAGCAATATGCCTAGTTGGCATTGAACGAGGTTGCATGATACTAGGTTAGGGCATCTCGAACGCTAACCCCTACAACAGAAAAACTATTTATCCGCGGAACCGATGGGGACCAGTCATGGACACTGATGTGGGAGCTAGCCATCCAACCATGTCCCCTAAATGTCCTTCTATGCATGTGCATATCGTGGTTGAGGAGAGGGAGGGAATGTCCAAATGTTCGACATGGTGGATTTTGGTTGGTTAGACAGATGTCTTGACTCTCCCAAAGCCCCTCCCGGAACTTTGCATCTAGTTTGAGATATTTTGGACGTCCGGACGCATTTGCAGACGCTTGGGAGATAGCATTGGATGACAAAAAGTGTCCGGACTCCCCTAAAGGACATATAGGGGTGATTTGAGGGTCCGCATTGGAGATTTCCTTATGATATCCCTAGTGGTGGGATCGTCGCCGTCTTCCGGGCTCTCGCTGACTGGTGGGGCCCATCGTCCTTGGGCCGTACTGACAGGCCGTCGTGGGAGCAGGACTCCGCCTGCCTGTGATGATGTCAGGGATGGCATGGCAACAGGTGCTGCGCCGGGCAGAGATCTCCACCGTACAGCATACTGTGACCACGTCAGCCCCTGGAAAGGGGGGAAGGGGATGGGCTACACTGTAGCCATTCCCTGTCCCGTCCCCCTTGATGAGGGCACGGGCTTCGCTGGTGTCGTGGGCCGACTTCTCTAGAAGCTGCCGAGTAGGAGTTGGCTCGTCTTGGCCTTGCCTCTAGGACTCGGTCGTATACGGGCAGCCGGCTGTTCCTCCAGCCTGCCCCCAGAGGACGGCTCTTCACCTTGGCATCTTGAGGGGCACAGTCTGCCCCGATGTCTTGAAAGATTCTGGGCCTCGGGTTAGCCTACCCGTGGCCCATTACTCCGACAGGCGCGGCTCGGATCTCACCGGAAAACACGTACATGGCTCGGGGAGAAGCGGGGCTGGGCTCATTCGAACGAGCTCTCAGCGTCGCGTCCAGTGGTAGTGGTGGCATCGCCGGACCTGCCCGGAAACGTCGCCGGCGACGAGGTCCGCGGCGGAGCGGCTACGGTTGACGGCGAAAAAGGGGCTACGGCGTGCTATAGCTCAGGCGAAAGGGCTAGGCGGGTGCTGCGCGATGCGGTGAAGCTAATGGGCATACACCCATGACTATTTGGTCACCAGAGACTCGCCGACGACGAGCTCCGTGGCGCTGCGTTCGGGTGCTTGGGGAAAAGGTAGCTAGGGAACGCGCAGGAGCATCCAGAGAAAGGAAGAAGGATGAGGGGCTCACCGAGCGGCGCACGGAGGCCGATGATAGGCTTAGTAGCGGCAGGAGTCGTCGGAGAGGAGGAAGATCGCCGGCGATCGAGGTGGAAGGGGGGCTCGATCCACGGCTTGCGGTGCTCCCCGGCTTGTGCTCGTGGACGGGGACGAGGAAGTCGACGACGGCGGAGCAGCTGGACAGGTCGGTGAGGCGAGGCGAGGTCGGTAGCCGCGGCTGCGACTGCGAGCGACGACGGAAGCGCTCGGGATGATGGGGGAGTGAAGAGTGGCGCGAGGGAGAGGGTGAGGCGAAGAGGACGAGGGAGGGGGAAGTGGGAGAAGGGCCCGAGGTGCCGGGGGCGTGGAGGCCTTATCCTCCCCTCGACGCCGGCGAGGAGGGTCCGGTGGCGACCGCGCCCTGTAGCGGCGCGCGACCGAGGAACAGGAAGGGGCGCGGTGCGGGGAGCTGGGCAGCTGGGCCTGCCAGGCTGGTTGAGGTCTAGGGGGCAGGGGGTTCTCTCTCCCTCCTCTACTTTTCCTTATAATTTCTTTTTTCTTTTGTTTTTTTCTTTTTCCAGCAGCTTTTGCATTTTCTTTTTGCCACTAATGACTTTGTAAAATTATGCCACTGGCTAAAACAATTCCAAAGAATTATTGTGCACTGCCATAAAAATGTTGGGAATGTTTTGAATCCCTTTGGATTTCTTCAAAAAGAATAGGGCATTTTAAAATGTTGTTTTGGCTCTGTCAAAAAGCATTAGGCCCATTTAGAGTTGATGATGATGTTGTGTTCCTTACAGCAAATAGTTTTGGATTATTTGCTAAAAGGTGAACATTTTTCCAACAAGTTTTGATCAACTTCATTTTGCACTTTGAAGTTGAATGGAATTCAAGAAAGGAATTTGAAATGAGATATTATCCCAACATGATTACCATTGCAAATCTCAGTAGCTTAGCATCATCATGATGGATTACTGTAGCTCCATTACATGGGGGTGTTACACACGTGAACATTTAAAAAATGTTGCAAACAAGTTTTTAAATATGATATCAACATTTGTATGCGTTGGATGAGGTCGGGGGAGAGATAGGCTGAGAGCGAGAGACGAGGTCTTATCTATAAATGTGTAACAGAATGGTGGGTTTCTTTCAATAAAACTGCCATAGATTGTTTCGTGGGCGTTGGATATTAAATCGAAAGGCCGTGAATGCAATATGACAGACACACCATTATTACCAATTATTTTTTTATAGGAGTAGAGGAAACCAAACCATGATGTTTGTTGAAAAAAACGAGAAGACAAGAATTAGTTGTGACCCGGTAGATGGCAATCGTGTTTTTAGAAACACGATGGATACTCATTTTTTCCACAGGCGCAAAAATCCTGGGTTACCGAGAACCAAAATTGCTATATATGTGGATTAACTAGAGGAGTCAAACACGATTTTATTTAGTTAGACCATTTTCTTATTTTACTAAGAAAATTGCCCGCGTGTTGCACTAGGAGAAAAAAAACAACATAGTTTGGTGAAGGTAAAACGACTCCCTTTATTTATTGTCAACGAGAAGTATTTAATTTCTTTGTTCCGCAGCCCACAATCTCCTTTATTTATGCCAACCGGAAGGTCTGTATAAGGCATATCTCCTTTTATTTAAGCTGTTTGTAGTCTTTTTTTATCTTTATTTTTTTGTTTCTTGGTTCTGGATTATGTATTTGTGGGAGATTAGATATAAGGCAGCAATCTCCGCCGGCGCCCCGGCCCAATCGTTGGGCCGGTAAAGCCTCATCCGTCAGATCTGGGCCCCCCGAACCGTCAGATTCCTTTGTCCTCAACTTCTCTCATCTTCAACCTCCCGCAAGGAAAAGGGAGAGGCTCGTCTTCGCACGCGTCAACCGTCTCGCCTCCTCACCGCCGGTCGCCGCCTTTATGCGTTTCTCATCTTCGTGGATGCAGCAGCGTGCGCCCATGGTTGCACTCGTGGTTGCAAGCTTGCAGCTCCGGGGAAGATGGCCACGGCTCCGGGGGAGATGGCCGCAGCACCTGTCGTTGTGCTCGTGTTGTACCTCGCCGTGTGCCCACCCGAGGCTCTTGTTGGTTCCAACAAAAAACGACACCGGTTGTAGCAAAAATGTTTATCGCTTCCAGCAAAAACGCTTACCACTGTAGCCCGCCGTCATCATTGTAGCAAAAATGTTAACCGCATGTAACTTCTGTGGTTGCCGAATGCAGCAAAAAAAAGACGTGGTTGTAGCAAACACAAAAAAAGGAAAAAAGTTTCCATCGTTTTAGAAAAGCTTCGATTGTGGTTTGCTGGTGGCAACAAAAATGTCAGCTGTTAGTAGCAAAATATTGTGCTGGTGCCGCCACCATGTCGTCCATGAAGCAAAATTGATCACCGATTGTAGCTTTGTGATTGCCGGTTGCAGCAAAAACAGCTTCTGGTTGCAGCTCACATCGGCACTTTCAGCAAAACTCTTGTCAACCGCCTTTCGTGGTTGTATCATCTTTTCTACATGGTTGTAGCACCGACTCTGTTGGTTCCAGCAAAAATCACTTTGCAAAAATCCGCTGTCTTTTATTTCCAGCCTTTTATTTTGTCGGTTGCAGCGTTTTTTTCAACCGGATGCAACACTTTGTAGCAGAAAAAAAATTAATATGGCTGGAGGTAGAAGAAAGGTAACAGATAAGGCAAGAGATAACTAGGGAGAAAAAAAGGGCAGTCATGTAGGCCTCATATCGTGCGCGTGAGACATGCGGGAGCAATTTGCCTAGGACCACGCCAGCGTGGCAAAGAAAATTCACGTGATACGTGTGTTGTGCGCGTGAGCATGACCGGTCGAAAGTTACACCGGCGCGCTGTATATAAACATTAACATCTTTAAAAAACATCTGGGCTGGTTAATTTTTTCCTTTGCCTTGGATAAAGAGATCCCACAACACACCCGTAGTTAATTAATTGTAAGGCTGCTTGTTAATTATCATATTCGGAAAGAAAACGATCCGATCCGATCCCAATGCCGAAAAGAAAACGAGAAACCACCGCCGGTCCCAATCCACACCGCCGGCCGCTCGCCACCACCGCCACCGCCTCCCCTCCACCGGGAACACCTTCCACAATGTAGAAGGAAGCGCTCCTTTTATTCCACAATGTAGTGCTTTCTTTATCCCCGTGCTTCAACTTTAATCATAAATTTAATTATCAAGACCAATTACGGCGGGAGCAAAAATTATATCAGTGAATTCGTATTTGAAAAAAGTTTTCAATTATATAATTTTTTCTCCCACCGCAGTTGGTCCCGTTGATTAATTTATGGTCAAAGTTGGACCTCGAAAAGCGCGGACACACTATATTTTGGAATGGAGGGAGTATATAGGGCATGTTTGGTTGGGTGGGCTGCACCTGGCTCGCACCCGCGATGCAAAATTGCCCATGTTTGGTTGGCTGTGTGGCCTCCTCAGCCTGGCCCAGTTGATGCAAAAGGAGGCCTCCCAGCCAGGCTAAGGGGAACACAGGTTTTAAGTGTTTCCTTCGTGCAGGCTGAGGGAACCGCAGGTTCTTTCCCTTTGGACTTTTCAAACTTAGCGAACTGAAACATCTGAGTAGCTAAAGGAAGGAAAATCAACCGAGACCCCGTTAGTAGCGGCGAGCGAGAGCGGAACAAGGGTTTTCATCAAAAGAAATCCGAAGCGGTTTCATTCGATTTGTTGTGGATTGGATGATGGAAAAACCAGCAAGCAGCAAGCGTAGTTAGAAAAGTTGCCGTAGCGCGCCCTACGGAGTTGTACAAAGTCACCACGACGCAATCCAGCCGCATCCCTTCCGCCTTGCCATCGCTAGCAGCAGGACGATGTCGCCGGCGCTCCTCGACTATCTCCACCTTGACGCTGCCGGACTCCTCCATCGCCGCGCGCACCCACGCCTGCGTTCCTCGAACACCTCACCTCGACGCCGCCGCACTCCGACATCGCTGCGCGCACCCATGACCGCGGACAAGCTCGCCAGAGCTCGGCCCGCCGCTCGCCACCGACCGAGAGGAAGAATCGGGGTGGGGGAGAGGGGAGCCATGAGCCGCCAAATCCAGCTGCAGCCAAATCTCTGCCGCCGGCATCTCCTCCCGGCAGCCCATCTCCTCCACGGCCATCTCATCGCCCTCGAGCTCTTCACCTGGTTGGTCTCCTCCATGACCATCTACTAAATCTCATTGGAATGTGTCAGATAGGTGCAAATATTTTGATTTCTTTGCGAAACTCCTAATAAATAAAATCGACACTATGAGTTTTTGGTTCAGATTTCAGTTCAAGTTTGTTTTACTTGTTCCCTTTGTCCATGGAATGGTCCAGATCCATCTGAAATATTGGAATTGGAAGAGAAGACTTAGCAGAATTAAGCCCATGTTCAATCTACCAAACAACATCTGTCGTGTATAGCATCTCTCGTGCATCCATATCACACAGTCAACCAAACATACATCTCACCCCATCCTTGCATCCACTCAAGCAGGCCACGCTCAGCAAGGATCCCCCATGTGATGCAGGCTAAAGCCACCCAGGCAACCAAACACGCCCATAATATCTGCGTATATGTACGTACAGTCTTTGTTCTTAATCTGATGCTTCAGCTTATATATATAGTGTTTTCGTACGCTGGTATTATTTCGCTAGCTAGGATTTTTCGCAGTTAATGTTCCAAAGCACGTTTTGGGTGTATATATATTGGGGCCCGTATGTGCTCCAATAAATAAACATTGTAAAAACACACAGAGTCTGTTAGCTAGCTAATCTCGATCTCACCTTGATTAGGCCCGAACAGATATCCATGCTTCAGTAAGTTCTTGGGTTACATCTATCTGACGGGCTAGCTGGAGCTTATATTAGGACCATGCAGCTTGGTCCAGAAACTCCCTCCTCTCTTTGCTCTGTTCTGGTGTCAGCAGTTCTCCTAGTCCTTGCATTTTTACGCTCTTTAACTTACCGTATACTAGTATAACTTCACTCAGCAGGCTATATACATGGCTCTGTTCAGCCAGGATTAATTTGGGATAGCTAAATCCCTACTTGCCGGATGGGATATTAATTAACTAGCTTAGCAATGGTGGTCTATTGGTGCCACTCGATCGTGCTGCTCATTTATTTATTTTACATCCATCCATACTTATAATTTGCCACACATCTCTTAACTTGATAATTTGTAACAGTCCTGTCCTTGCATGGTTCTCTTTGCACACGTCCAATTAAGCTATTATATGTCAAATTTGTCTAGTGGCCCTTTCTTAGGACGGTTCGTTACCATTTTCTTTGTTAGTTTGTGTGTAACCAGGCTGCTTCCTTTTCCTTTTCTATTTCTAACTGAACCATTCTGGATGCTTTTTTTCATGTTTGCCAGGACGGACAGTTGATACAGCCAGCTATGGATAATATCACTCAGATTCCAAAAGATGCTCAGGATCTGGATAACAACATAAGGCTAGTAGCAGAATGCAAACTCAAGCAGCTCCAGGAGCGTAATCGTCCCAACTTCCTCCTGTCATTATCAGCAGAGCTCTCGAGTGATGCAAGTCCGCACGAGTGCAGATGCCTTGCTGGCATTATGCTGAAGAATTCTGTGGAAGGAAAGTATTCTGAAGATAACAGCATCCTCATCGAACAATGGAACAACCTGGATCAACGTATCAAATCCCAGATTAAGGAGTCATTGCTGATAACACTAGGATCTTTGGCTCCTCAGGCGAGGCATGCCTCATCACAGATTATTGGCAGGCTTGCATATATTGAGATACCCTCCCAGGGATGGCAAGACCTCATTGGCAGATTACTGCGCAACATGGCACAGCAGGGTGCATCTCCTTCTTCACTAAAGCAAGCAACTCTAGAGGCGCTGGAGTATGTGTTTGAGGAGAAGACCTTGAGGTTCGAGAAAGACACAATTAATGGTGTTCTGGATGCCGTCATCCGGGCAATGAACCACCAGGCAGAGAAAAGTTTTCAAGTCCGTGTTGCAGCGGTTAAAGCTCTACAGAATGTTCATAAGTTTGCTGACTTTGCAAGTGATGATGATTGCAGAAATCGTATAATGACTGCAATATCTGATGCAGCTAAATCTGATGAAGCAGTGGAGGTCAAGCATGCAGCATTCGGCTGCCTTACTGCAATTGCATCCAAATATTATATGGAGTTAGAACCTTACATGGAAACCACACTCAGCCTTACAACTGAAGCTTTGGGCTTGGAAGGAGGTGTGGACGAAACAGTTGCGCTCGAATGTATCGAGTTCTGGAGCACTATTTGTAGAAAAGTGATTAAACTCCGAGAAAAAAGAAAACGCTTTCCTCGTGTTATATTGACCGCAGATTGTCACTTCCTTGAGAATCCCCTTTGTTCACTTGTTCCACTTCTGCTACAAACTCTGTCGTTACACCAACAAAGAGATGTTGATGAACTGAACATCTTCATGAGTGCTATGACATGCCTAGGCCTCGCCGCTAGAACTATCGGGGATGCAGTTGTCCCACTTGCAAGGCAGTTTATCGAGGGTAACATCAAAGTGGCAGATTGGTGTAGTCGCAAGACAGCTATTTCTGTACTAGGCGCTATCCTTGAAGGGCCTTCTATTGAAAAACTCGCTCCTGTGGTCGGTTTGTTGATTGACAAGATGGAAGACCCACACATGGAGATAAGAGGCACCGCTACATGCACTCTTAGGCAGGTGTTTGAGCTTCTGCATTCTCCAGCTCTTGATAAAAGATTTTTCACAACTGAAGACTTTCCTCGCATCATGGCTGCGTTGTCAAAGAGGGGTAAAGATGTTCCAGAAGTGTCCAAGGAAGTGTGTGAAGCAATATATTTTCATGCCCGAGGTTATGATGTGCCAATCTCATCTGAGGTAGACCATTCAAAAAAGAAAATCTCATCTGAACTTTCACCTTTTCTTAGTGGTGTTATCAATGCTATCCTTTCTGCTTCGGAACTTGATAAGAAGACCCCTTTCGGGCTTCCTGCATCTGCATCTGCTTATGGCGCATTGATTGAGATTGTGAGAGTAAGCAACATATGGGATTTTGAAGCTGTAATAGCTATTATGGATTTGATGCCTCGTATCATGCGAAGATTAAACACAGCGCTTGATGCCAAAGCAATTTCATCAGATGACAAGACTAACAGGCAAAATCTTCAGGCGTTGCTGTGTGACGTACTGCATGCCATAATAGAGAAACTGGGCAATTCACTTCACGCGGACAAGGTTAGGGAGTCTGCTCAGTCTATGTTGCTTCAGTTTTGCCGTGTCCTGACCTGCGACTGTTCTACCGCACGCGATAAAGCAGCACTTGCTATTGGTGCTCTGGCTCGTGCCGTCGGTCCAAAGTTTCTGGATCACATGCCAATATTTTGTCAGTATTACAGCGTGAAGCTATTCTCCCCTATCTATTTAGAGGTGATTGGCACTATCTTTCATGTCTTGGGAGATGAAATCCTGCCATGCTGTGATGATATGATGGATGTTCTTTACGAAGGTCTCTCAAAACCCAAGCTTAAACCTCAAATTTTGGCATGCTTTGGAGAGATCGCTCTTGCTATCGGCAAGCATTTTGAGGAGTACCACCTGCAGGCTGTTAGGAAAAAGCTGAAAGAAGCTGCTAACCCAAGATATTATGCCAATGTCTCTGATGAGGATAAGGTTGATTACGGTAACCAGCTTAGAGAGGGAATATGCAAGGCTTACTCTGGCATATTGCGGGGTATAAAGGACCAAAAATCTGGGTTGAAGGTAGCAGCGGATCTAGTTGAGTTCATTGAAGCTGTCTCTGAGGACGAGAGCAGGTGCACATGATGCTCAATGCCTTCTTTTTGGTCAACTGTTCCATACGATTAACGTGGCATCATTTTAATTAGTTACCTTGCTCTTGTTTCTTATATGGGCGACTGTCCAGTACAATTATTTGCACATTCCATCATTCTAATTAGTTGTCTAGCTTGCTCTTGTTTCTTATAGGGGTGACTGCTCCATATGATTATTTGCACATGCCGCCATTCTAATTAGTTGCCTTGCTTTTGTTTATATGGGTGACTGCTCCATAGGATTATTTGTGCATGGCACCGTTCTAATTAGTTGCCTTGCTCTTTTTTCTTGTATGGCTGACTGCTCCATATGATTATTTGCACATACCATCATTTTAATTAGTAGGCGACATAGCCCCTAGTTGCTCTCCATAGTGGTTACTCGGCAAGGGACTCTATAGTTGCCCTTCTACAACAAATTAGACTTTTAACAGTGTAGAGCAAAGTAGATATTAGTAGATAAAATGAAGAAGGTTAGCAGACCAGGCAATTTAGTACTCCCTCTGTAAAGAAATATAATTAGACTTTTAACAGTGTAGAGCAAAGTAGATATTACTCCCCCCGTCCCAAAATAAGTGACTCAATTTTGTACTAGTTTTAATACAAAGTTAGTACAAAGTTGAGTCATTTATTTTGGGACGGAGGGAGTATTAGATAAAATAAAGAAGGTTGGCAGACCAGGCATTTTAGTATTACTAATAATCTGGAAAGAAAGGAAACCCCGTTCCTGTTTCTCCCAAATAGACTTTTAGAAGGTTGGCAGACCAGACTTTGAACTGCCATTTGCCGACATCAGCATTTTCTGTTGTTAGTATAAAATAGCTAACTAAGCCGATCAATCAAAAGAGAAAAATGCATCGTAGTCTCTGGCCGCCGGCAGTTCAGCACCTCCAGTCCTCGCGCCGCCGGCCACCTTGGCCGCGGCGTGGCTGTGCTTGCGCCACCCAGGTGCAGGTCTCCACCGGCTTTCCCCTGCCTTGCTCCACTCCGGCCATGGCAGCCACCTCTCCACCATCGCGGTCCTGTTTCGAGGTAGGCGGGCCGTGTTACTCCCCCAGATCGGTTGAATCTGGGGAGCGCGTTTCTCTCTCCGAGCCGGCCTCCGACATTGATGGCACCCCTCTGTCCTCTCCTCGGTTGCTGAGGCGAGCGTCCTTCGCTGAGGTGGTCAGGATGCCTCTTGGCAGGCCTGCGGCGGGCGCTCAGACCACGCCGGCGAGGCCACGGTTGCTTTCGTTGGTTGTGGTGCCGCCACCGTCTGGGCCCCAACCGCCCTCCCAGTTCGTGCATGCGCCGGCACCACGCATTCATGAGCCTGGTTGCACCACACCACCCCACGCCATGCCTGATTCTGGGGGATGGCAAGTGGTCGGTCGCAAGTCCGGGCGGCATGGGAGCGCGCTTCCTTCTCAAGCGGATGCATTCAAGGCACACCAACGCTCCTCTGCGGCCGGCAGTAATGGCGTAGACGGCTATAAACTCGACCTCCTCGGCCGCTGCTTCAGATGCCTTGACAAGAATCAGAAGGTGGCCGCTTGCCGCAACCCAACTCGCTGCCTCCATTGCCTTCGGGAGCGGCACACTGCTCGTTTCTGCCGCCGCAAACACCTGCCCCGCGTGCCCCTCTCCGAGCTCGATAATTCACCTCCGCCTCCTCCACGCCACCGCGCTCAGCCTACGGTTCTCTCCCGGCTGGTTTTCCCGCCGGAGCACCCAGTGTCCACCCGCGCCCCGGTCCACTCGCGCCTTTGCTTACCACCGCCCTTCCCCCGTACCTAGTGCTGCTGTTCCCGCGGCGCCGGAGCCTGCTGCTGCGGCGACGCCTGCCATGGATTCTTGCGACCTTGCCGCGGCCGCTCGCAGGGCGAGGAGGACGAAGTGCCTCGTCGATCAAGATGCGGAGATGGAGGCCGAGGAGGCGTGGCACCGGGGGTCCGCCCTCATGCTCATCGTCGTCGGCACGCGCCCCAGTCTTCTTCCTGGGAACATTGCGGAGAGCATCACCATGGAGTTCCCGGAGCTGCCCCCCTCCGCGTTCCAGGTGTCCCTCTACCAGCACGGCTTCTTCGTCCGCTTCTTCAGCGACCGGTGGTTCCGTGCCATCGTCGAAAAGAACATGCTGCACTTCCATGGCGTCCCCATCCTCGTGCGGCGTTGGACTGGCCTCTCCTTCGCCTCCTCGCACGCCAACCGCTACAGTGTGCGCCTCTTCCTAGAGGACCTGCCGCCGCACGCCTGGTCCATCAACAGGGTCCAGAGGATGCTGCCGGAGTGCCTCATCTACCGCATCGCCACCGAGACGCTCGACAAGGAAGACCTCTCCTACTTTGTGGCCACGGCGTGGGTCGAGGACCTGGAGGAGGTGCCCACGGTCGCCACGTTGACGGTGCGCGGCGAGCCAAGGCCGTGCTCTAACCCGCTAGCGCATTCCTCTACACCGGTGGGCTTCTCAGAAGAGGGTGGCATGGACGACACTTGCGCCTGCACCGACCACATCCCGCGGCTGCTCCACCACAAGGTCCTAGTTTACTTGGACTCAGTGGCCTACTACCCGGCCAGGCCGGCAGGGGCGGTGAGGCGTGCGGGACCTCGCGGTGATCACGACGAGCGTGACGACGCGGGCGATGGCCCGCCTCCAGAAGAGCACCCCATGCCCTGGGCGCGTGGTTTCGCCGACGACGACTACAGGCGCTACCAACAGACGCAGTCAAGGCCCGTCTGCGAGCGACGTCGGGCTAATGGACGGGGCGGTGGAGGTGGCGGCCGGCAACGCGCCTGCGATGCGGACGGCGGCGCGCCAATCACGGTGTCGATGCAAGCTCCCAGCCCTAACGTCGTCAGCGCAGTGGCCGTCGAAACCGCACATGCCCAGCCGTTGGTCAGTGTGCGTGTTGACGCCGTCTCCTCGGCAGGTGACAACGCGGCGGCACCCTGTGGCCACGTGATGGAGCTGCCCCAGCCTGGAGATGCCTCGGTCACCATACAGAGAGACGGGGCTGAGCGGCAGCTTGCCCTGCCAATGGTAAGCTCCCTGCGCGAGGCTCCTGCATCTTTGGATTGCGAACTGCGCCTTTCCACTGCTGCTCCTGCGCTGTCGGTAGGCGTGGAGCTGGGCGCCCTGTCGCCTCCCGTGATGCTGCCGCCTGCTGCATGCGCTACCCAAGACCAGTCGCCTCCCCTGGTCAACCGTAGCCCCGAAGCGCTCTTGAAGACCCCTGACGTATCTCTGGCCCAGCTACAGCCTCTTGGGGTGCCGGAGCCCGGCCTGCGTACTAGGCCGAGCTTCTCTGCCGCCCAGCTGGGCTCTGCTGAGATCCCTTCGGCCCATGGTCTGAATCTGGACCTCAGCCCCGCTGCCAACGAATCCGATGCCATTGACCCGAGCGCTCGGGTGACCATTGACCCAGCATCGCCGTCTCACCCCATCCAGCAGTTTCTCTCCCGCATGACTTCCCCTGTTTCTACACCGCTTCTCGCTGGACCCAGATCCCCTCCGCCGCTCACCAAGAAAAAGCCTGCCCGGCGATCGCCAGCAACGGCGACCAGGCGAAGCCATAGACTGCAGGGAAGGAAGGAGGCTATCACTGGAGGGGGAAACACTTCACTGCGGCTTGCTCGACGTGTCCTTGTCGGAAAGAGGGGGCTTGCCATTGCCGAGCCGGAGAGGAAGAAGAGGAGGAGACCCTCCAGAGATACAAGCTTACCTTCAAGAAGCCGCTGAGTGACAAGCAAATCGAAGCCCTCTCTGCCCTGGCCAAGTCGGCCTCTGTGAGGAATAGCCGGAAGGGGCGGCGTGCCTGATGTGGTTCTGTTTCTCTCTACTGCTGCTATATCTGTCGATTGAGTTTCTTATGATTAGCTCAAATATCTTAGTATGGAACGTAAGAGGGCTTAACAACCCTGCTCGCCGTGGAGTTGTAAAAAATGTTGTGTTGTTGCACAATCCGGCGATTGTTTGCCTGCAAGAGTCGAAGCTAGCAGATGTTGACAGTTTGATCATTAGCCAAGTTTGTGGTCTGAAATACACCGAGTTCCTGTTTGAGCCTGCTTTGGGAACTAGAGGTGGTATAATTGTTGCTTGGGATCCAGATGTGGTAGATGTGAACCTCCTTGCTCAGCATAAATCCTTTATTGTCGTGGATTGTTGTTGGAGACTATCAGCTACTAAGTTCAGATTCGTCACGGTCTACGGACCTCAGTCTGATGCAGATAAACTGAGTTTCCTTGATGATTTGAGACCATTATGTCATTCCAGCCTACCTTGTATATTCAGTGGTGACTTCAACCTTATTGCTGATGCCTCAGAAAAGAACAACCGAAATTTAAATCGAAGATTGATGGCAGCTTTCAGAAGATTCATCAATGAACTTGAGCTTAGAGACATGTACCTCCATGGCAGAAAATATACTTGGACCAACGAACAACAAATTGCTACTAAAGTGAAGCTGGACAGGGTGCTCTATAATGATCTGTGGATGACAGCACACCCTTGCTGTTTACTTGCTGCCCTTGCCACAGATCTCTCTGATCATTGTCCGTTACTACTCTCCACTGATGTTTCCTTCCAGCCTCCGAGGCATTTCAGATTTGATAATTATTGGGTGAAGTTTGAAGGGTTCAATCAGTTGGTGATTGACTGTTGGCCGCAGCCAACCAATTGCTCGGATCCATATCTACGGCTGCATTGCAAGCTCACGAGAATGGCCAGAGCCTTAAGAAAGTGGAGTGCTGCTCACATGGGCGATCTCAAGCTTCGTGCAGCAATCTCCAGTGAGCTTATTGGTCGGCTGGACTCTGCCCTAGATGAAAGGGATCTGTCTGAGGGTGAGAGATATTTAAGGGCAGCCTTGAAGATGAATTTACTTGGTATAGCTGCAGTTCAGCGTGCTCATAGCAGACAACGCTCTAGAATCGACTGGTTGAGAGATGGAGATGCCAACACTTCCTTCTTCCAAGCCAAAGCTTCGGCTAGACGCCAAAAAATTTTTGTGCTCAATTTATTGCACAAAGGAGTAGTAGTGATAGCTCAAGAAGATAAATTGCAGGCTGTTTGGGAGCATTTCTCCTCGGTTATGGGTTCCAAAGCTCAAAGAGGCTGCTGCATAAATTTTGCTGCTCTCGGCATATTCCCAATTGATCTAAGCAGCATTGACGGGCCCTTCTCTGAAGATGAAGTCAGAGCTGCAGTTATGGACTTGAACCATAGAAAAGCTCCCGGCCCCGATGGTTACACCGCATTATTTTTTCAGAAGTGCTGGGATATCATAAAGAATGATTTAATGCTTGCAATCAAAGCGTTCGAGGGGATGAACAATGCAAACCTTGCCAGCCTGAATAATGCCACTTTGATTCTAATCAGGAAAAGGGCCGATGCAGCTGAAGCCAAGGATTATAGGCCTATAAGTCTGCTCACCTTCTTTGCAAAGCTAATCATGAAAATTCTTGCACGTAGACTCCAACCAAGGTTGAAGGAACTGGTGTTGCCTTCACAAAGTGCTTTCATCAAAGGAAGAGCAATTCACGACAACTTTATGTTTGTCAAAGGCATGGTCAGATCCCTCTACCTGAAGAAAATCCCTTCCATTATGCTCAAGCTGGACATCGATAAGGCTTTTGATAGCGTCTCTTGGGAGTTCTTGCTGGAGGTCCTTGCAGCCAAGGGGTTTAGCCAAACCTGGAGGAACTGGATCGCTTCCATGCTTGCCTCGTCTTCAACCAGAGTCCTTGTCAATGGGGAGTAAACTGACATAATTAAGCACCATAAGGGCCTTAGGCAGGGTGATCCAATGTCCCCACTTCTGTTTGTGCTAGTTATGGATATTCTGGATGCTTTGTTGAGGGCTGCCGTCACTACCCAAGTATTGCCCCCCTTTGGAAGAAACCTACCAACATTACGAGCCTCCCTTTATGCTGATGATGTGATGATTTTTGTCAAGCCCAACACACAGGAAATCACAGCGGTAAAGAAGATTTTGGAAGTGTTTGGTAATGCAACCGGCCTATGGACTAACTTCAACAAAAGCAATTTTTGCCACATCCGGTGTGATAATATTGACATCCAAGAGCTAGCCATGATCCTGCAATGCCCAATCAAGGAGTTCCCTGTCACATACCTTGGGATGCCTCTTAGCTATGCAAGACTCCAGAAAATTCACTATTAACCTATCTTTGACAAGCTCAAACGCAACACCTCGGGCTGGATCAAATTAGTGCTCCCCACTGCTGGCAGACTGGCTCTCATCACCTCTGTTTTATATGCACTTCCTGTATTTCAGATATTGGCAATTGAGCCCCCTAGATGGGTGGTCAAAAAGTTTGACAAGGGTTGCAGAGGATTCCTCTGGGCTAATAAAGATGAGGCTACTGGTGGCAAATGTTTAGTCAATTGGAAACAGGTTTGCTTGCCCAAGAAGCTTGTAGGGCTTGGTATCCCCTGTCTAACCCAAAAAAGTGAGGCAATGAGATGTAGATGGCTTTGGCTATCATGGATGGAACCTAGTCGACCATGGCACGGCTTGCCTTTACCAATCAACACCTCAGTTAGATCCCTCTTTGAGGCGTCGGTGCAGATTAACATTGGAAACGGCTCCAACACAAAATTCTGGACCGACCCTTGGCATCAAAGAGAGAGCTTTTCCAGGAGGTTCCCGGATCTTTACAACCAATGCACGATCAAAGCAATATCCGTTAGGTGTGCTCTTGCTGATGGAAAGTGGAAGAGGCACTTCAAGGGAAACTTAACTCAAGAGGCCATCGCGCAATTCATGAACCTTTGGAATGAGTTGCAGCCGATCCAACTCACTCAGGCTCAAGATGATTCACTAACTTGGAGATGGACAAACGATGGTCAGTTTTCCTCCAGCTCGGCGTACACTGCCACTCTTACTGCCAACATTAGGCCACCTTACGCGAAGCTGGCCTGGAGCTCGGATGCCCCTCCCAAATGTCAGTTCTTCGTCTGGCTGGCTGCTCAAGATCGATGTCTAACGGCGGATAACCTTGCTAAGCGAGGGTGGCCCCATAATCCGCTGTGTCTGCTATGTCTACAAGAGCCTGAAACTGCTGCCCACCTGCTTACTTCTTGCTCTTTTGCGAAGGAAGTTTGGCACCTGACACTCTGCAAGCTGAACATGACCCCGGCTATGGCGGCAGTACATGACGATTCCCTAGTTAGCTGGTGGCAGCGAACAAATGCTTCCATGGGAAAGGAAAGAGCGAAATCTTGGAGATCAATTTTGGCCCTGGTTTGGTGGAACCTCTGGAAAGAAAGAAATGATAGAACATTCAGAAATATTTCTTGTCACCCCACACAACTGTTTCTGAAGATTCAGGTCGAAGCAAAGGACTGGGTTGACGCTGGGCGTAAGCGTGCAATGGCTCTTGTAGAGCGCCCCCTAGAACCAGACTGATGTACTTCTGATGTATCTCTAACCCCAATCCTCCTTCTCTAATCTTGTGTTTGTAACTGTTTTTTTCTTCTATACGCAATGAAAAGCAGTGGCCCTGCCTTTTCGTCAAAAAAAAGAGAAAAATGCATGAGTTGAAACCAGAAAAACTATGCAGTTTCAGTTCATTTTAGAGTGAAACAGTAGTGTTAAGACACATAGAAGTTGATATTCATTAATTTATTGCTCGGCTAAAGCACCTTAAAGCACACACTGCTCTTTGGAATGTCCTCTAGCCAGGTGCATTTTTACTTGGCTGTTGTATTTTCTGGAGCATTCTTGTCTCAGGATTACAACAAGGAATGTCGCAAGTTTCAACATTAAAATTTTATCATAGTGATTCTACTTGTTAAATTTGTCGCCTGTGAGGAACTTTCACTCTCAAAGCTATATATGGGTAGTCTTTCCTTCCCATACAGTATTAGTCAAGTATTCCGCTCCATTACATGGGGTCATCTCATCCAGTCAATAATCCATCCTTTTTATTTTGTCAACTTGCTACCTTTCATGTTGCTCAATAATCAGAATCTCTTTCGAGGTCTAGATGCAAAGGATCTTCAAAGAAGGGGGGTTGTAGACTGAAAGAAGAAATGGGTTTGTGGTAGAGTACTTGTAACGAGTAAGACTGTCATAAAAATTACGTGGATACCTTGTTTTATTGTAGAAGCTGAAATTCAGGAACTATTTACTTTGTGAAACAAAATGCACAATATGCAAACAAAATGAATCCCTTTCTATCAGTTCCTTGTTTTATAGTACTAGTATATAGTTTCCTCTTGCTGCTGCTGCTTATATGATTATGTTGTGCATCTTTGATTTCTTTGTTTCAGGGATGCAAGGGTGACATACGCTGCAGTTGATGTGTTGGATCAGTTTGGTTTCATGGCGGAGTCATTGAGTCATTGAAAAAGGGACTGATTTCGGAATTAGGGAGGTAACATATAAGAGGAGGAACTCGTTCTGCTTCCTTTTTGGCAAGTTGCCACAGATGCATGGAAGGACAGCAACATGTGTGTGTCGTTGGTAGTATGATGTTTTTTGGTGGCAATTTGATGGACAGCCAAACTGAACTCGTCTAGTAGTCGGCGTATGTCTATTTGCTAGCTGTTGTCGTTGAGCTTGCAGATTATGTATGATTAACCAATCCTGAATTCCTGGTTGTGATTGATAGGGTGTGCTGTCGACCAGTTGTTGGTGGAGCTGGCTGTGCAGTTGGCATGAGTGAACCATATATATATTACTCCCGCCGTTCCTAAATATAAGTCTTTTTAGAGATTCCAATACAAACTACATACGAAGCAAAACGAGTGAATTTATATTCTAAAATGTCTATATTCAACCCTATGTAGTCCTATTAAAATCTCTAAAAATGAGTGAATCTATATTCTAAAATATGTCTATGACAAAGGTCTTACTTGATTCAGACACTAATCTATCTACTACCCCTATAAAAAAAAAGAGTAGGCAGATCCAAACAACCAGGAACGTTCATTAACAACATCTAAATGCCAGTAATCCTTTGGTATTTAACCTAGCAAGCCACACAATCACGAGCGCTGATCACGATCGCTAATTAAAGAAAACCACGGACGCCTCCTCCTACCCAAACTGTCCCGCCTTGCGCCAGTTATCCATCCACGCCTCCTCCTCCTGCCCCACGCCCCGCCACCGCCAGCCCTCCGCCATCGACGCCTCCTCCTCCCGCCCCCACGCCCTGCCACTGCTGGGGAGCGGGTGCCGCCACTGCGCCCCGCTGGCCCTCCTCTCCCTCTGTAAAGAAATATAATTAGACTTTTAACAGTGTAGAGCAAAGTAGATATTAGTAGATAAAATGAAGAAGGTTAGCAGACCAGGCAATTTAGTACTCCCTCTGTAAAGAAATATAATTAGACTTTTAACAGTGTAGAGCAAAGTAGATATTACTCCCCCCGTCCCAAAATAAGTGACTCAATTTTGTATTAGTTTTAATACAAAGTTAGTACAAAGTTGAGTCATTTATTTTGGGACGGAGGGAGTATTAGATAAAATAAAGAAGGTTGGCAGACCAGGCATTTTAGTATTACTAATAATCTGGAAAGAAAGGAAACCCCGTTCCTGTTTCTCCCAAATAGACTTTTAGAAGGTTGGCAGACCAGACTTTGAACTGCCATTTGCCGACATCAGCATTTTCTGTTGTTAGTATAAAATAGCTAACTAAGCCGATCAATCAAAAGAGAAAAATGCATCGTAGTCTCTGGCCGCCGGCAGTTCAGCACCTCCAGTCCTCGCGCCGCCGGCCACCTTGGCCGCGGCGTGGCTGTGCTTGCGCCACCCAGGTGCAGGTCTCCACCGGCTTTCCCCTGCCTTGCTCCACTCCGGCCATGGCAGCCACCTCTCCACCATCGCGGTCCTGTTTCGAGGTAGGCGGGCCGTGTTACTCCCCCAGATCGGTTGAATCTGGGGAGCGCGTTTCTCTCTCCGAGCCGGCCTCCGACATTGATGGCACCCCTCTGTCCTCTCCTCGGTTGCTGAGGCGAGCGTCCTTCGCTGAGGTGGTCAGGATGCCTCTTGGCAGGCCTGCGGCGGGCGCTCAGACCACGCCGGCGAGGCCACGGTTGCTTTCGTTGGTTGTGGTGCCGCCCACCGTCTGGCTCCCAACCGCCCTCCCAGTTCGTGCATGCGCCGGCACCACGCATTCATGAGCCTGGTTGCACCACACCACCCCACGCCATGCCTGATTCTGGGGGATGGCAAGTGGTCGGTCGCAAGTCCGGGCGGCATGGGAGCGCGCTTCCTTCTCAAGCGGATGCATTCAAGGCACACCAACGCTCCTCTGCGGCCGGCAGTAATGGCGTAGACGGCTATAAACTCGACCTCCTCGGCCGCTGCTTCAGATGCCTTGACAAGAATCAGAAGGTGGCCGCTTGCCGCAACCCAACTCGCTGCCTCCATTGCCTTCGGGAGCGGCACACTGCTCGTTTCTGCCGCCGCAAACACCTGCCCCGCGTGCCCCTCTCCGAGCTCGATAATTCACCTCCGCCTCCTCCACGCCACCGCGCTCAGCCTACGGTTCTCTCCCGGCTGGTTTTCCCGCCGGAGCACCCAGTGTCCACCCGCGCCCCGGTCCACTCGCGCCTTTGCTTACCACCGCCCTTCCCCCGTACCTAGTGCTGCTGTTCCCGCGGCGCCGGAGCCTGCTGCTGCGGCGACGCCTGCCATGGATTCTTGCGACCTTGCCGCGGCCGCTCGCAGGGCGAGGAGGACGAAGTGCCTCGTCGATCAAGATGCGGAGATGGAGGCCGAGGAGGCGTGGCACCGGGGGTCCGCCCTCATGCTCATCGTCGTCGGCACGCGCCCCAGTCTTCTTCCTGGGAACATTGCGGAGAGCATCACCATGGAGTTCCCGGAGCTGCCCCCCTCCGCGTTCCAGGTGTCCCTCTACCAGCACGGCTTCTTCGTCCGCTTCTTCAGCGACCGGTGGTTCCGTGCCATCGTCGAAAAGAACATGCTGCACTTCCATGGCGTCCCCATCCTCGTGCGGCGTTGGACTGGCCTCTCCTTCGCCTCCTCGCACGCCAACCGCTACAGTGTGCGCCTCTTCCTAGAGGACCTGCCGCCGCACGCCTGGTCCATCAACAGGGTCCAGAGGATGCTGCCGGAGTGCCTCATCTACCGCATCGCCACCGAGACGCTCGACAAGGAAGACCTCTCCTACTTTGTGGCCACGGCGTGGGTCGAGGACCTGGAGGAGGTGCCCACGGTTCGCCACGTTGACGGTGCGCGGCGAGCCAAGGCCGTGCTCTACCCGCTAGCGCATTCCTCTACACCGGTGGGCTTCTCAGAAGAGGTGGCATGGACGACACTTGCGCCTGGCAACCGACCACATCCGCGCGGCTGCTCCACCACAGGTCCTAGTTCTTGACTCAGTGGCCTACTCCCCGTCCAGGCCGGCAGGGGCGGGGAGGCGTGCGGGACCTCGCGGTGATCACGACGAGCGTGACGACGCGGGCGATGGCCCGCCTCCAGAAGAGCACCCCATGCCCTGGGCGCGTGGTTTCGCCGACGACGACTACAGGCGCTACCAACAGACGCAGTCAAGGCCCGTCTGCGAGCGACGTCGGGCTAATGGACGGGGCGGTGGAGGTGGCGGCCGGCAACGCGCCTGCGATGCGGACGGCGGCGCGCCAATCACGGTGTCGATGCAAGCTCCCAGCCCTAACGTCGTCAGCGCAGTGGCCGTCGAAACCGCACATGCCCAGCCGTTGGTCAGTGTGCGTGTTGACGCCGTCTCCTCGGCAGGTGACAACGCGGCGGCACCCTGTGGCCACGTGATGGAGCTGCCCCAGCCTGGAGATGCCTCGGTCACCATACAGAGAGACGGGGCTGAGCGGCAGCTTGCCCTGCCAATGGTAAGCTCCCTGCGCGAGGCTCCTGCATCTTTGGATTGCGAACTGCGCCTTTCCACTGCTGCTCCTGCGCTGTCGGTAGGCGTGGAGCTGGGCGCCCTGTCGCCTCCCGTGATGCTGCCGCCTGCTGCATGCGCTACCCAAGACCAGTCGCCTCCCCTGGTCAACCGTAGCCCCGAAGCGCTCTTGAAGACCCCTGACGTATCTCTGGCCCAGCTACAGCCTCTTGGGGTGCCGGAGCCCGGCCTGCGTACTAGGCCGAGCTTCTCTGCCGCCCAGCTGGGCTCTGCTGAGATCCCTTCGGCCCATGGTCTGAATCTGGACCTCAGCCCCGCTGCCAACGAATCCGATGCCATTGACCCGAGCGCTCGGGTGACCATTGACCCAGCATCGCCGTCTCACCCCATCCAGCAGTTTCTCTCCCGCATGACTTCCCCTGTTTCTACACCGCTTCTCGCTGGACCCAGATCCCCTCCGCCGCTCACCAAGAAAAAGCCTGCCCGGCGATCGCCAGCAACGGCGACCAGGCGAAGCCATAGACTGCAGGGAAGGAAGGAGGCTATCACTGGAGGGGGAAACACTTCACTGCGGCTTGCTCGACGTGTCCTTGTCGGAAAGAGGGGGCTTGCCATTGCCGAGCCGGAGAGGAAGAAGAGGAGGAGACCCTCCAGAGATACAAGCTTACCTTCAAGAAGCCGCTGAGTGACAAGCAAATCGAAGCCCTCTCTGCCCTGGCCAAGTCGGCCTCTGTGAGGAATAGCCGGAAGGGGCGGCGTGCCTGATGTGGTTCTGTTTCTCTCTACTGCTGCTATATCTGTCGATTGAGTTTCTTATGATTAGCTCAAATATCTTAGTATGGAACGTAAGAGGGCTTAACAACCCTGCTCGCCGTGGAGTTGTAAAAAATGTTGTGTTGTTGCACAATCCGGCGATTGTTTGCCTGCAAGAGTCGAAGCTAGCAGATGTTGACAGTTTGATCATTAGCCAAGTTTGTGGTCTGAAATACACCGAGTTCCTGTTTGAGCCTGCTTTGGGAACTAGAGGTGGTATAATTGTTGCTTGGGATCCAGATGTGGTAGATGTGAACCTCCTTGCTCAGCATAAATCCTTTATTGTCGTGGATTGTTGTTGGAGACTATCAGCTACTAAGTTCAGATTCGTCACGGTCTACGGACCTCAGTCTGATGCAGATAAACTGAGTTTCCTTGATGATTTGAGACCATTATGTCATTCCAGCCTACCTTGTATATTCAGTGGTGACTTCAACCTTATTGCTGATGCCTCAGAAAAGAACAACCGAAATTTAAATCGAAGATTGATGGCAGCTTTCAGAAGATTCATCAATGAACTTGAGCTTAGAGACATGTACCTCCATGGCAGAAAATATACTTGGACCAACGAACAACAAATTGCTACTAAAGTGAAGCTGGACAGGGTGCTCTATAATGATCTGTGGATGACAGCACACCCTTGCTGTTTACTTGCTGCCCTTGCCACAGATCTCTCTGATCATTGTCCGTTACTACTCTCCACTGATGTTTCCTTCCAGCCTCCGAGGCATTTCAGATTTGATAATTATTGGGTGAAGTTTGAAGGGTTCAATCAGTTGGTGATTGACTGTTGGCCGCAGCCAACCAATTGCTCGGATCCATATCTACGGCTGCATTGCAAGCTCACGAGAATGGCCAGAGCCTTAAGAAAGTGGAGTGCTGCTCACATGGGCGATCTCAAGCTTCGTGCAGCAATCTCCAGTGAGCTTATTGGTCGGCTGGACTCTGCCCTAGATGAAAGGGATCTGTCTGAGGGTGAGAGATATTTAAGGGCAGCCTTGAAGATGAATTTACTTGGTATAGCTGCAGTTCAGCGTGCTCATAGCAGACAACGCTCTAGAATCGACTGGTTGAGAGATGGAGATGCCAACACTTCCTTCTTCCAAGCCAAAGCTTCGGCTAGACGCGCCAAAAAATTTTTGTGCTCAATTTATTGCACAAAGGAGTAGTAGTGATAGCTCAAGAAGATAAATTGCAGGCTGTTTGGGAGCATTTCTCCTCGGTTATGGGTTCCAAAGCTCAAAGAGGCTGCTGCATAAATTTTGCTGCTCTCGGCATATTCCCAATTGATCTAAGCAGCATTGACGGGCCCTTCTCTGAAGATGAAGTCAGAGCTGCAGTTATGGACTTGAACCATAGAAAAGCTCCCGGCCCCGATGGTTACACCGCATTATTTTTTCAGAAGTGCTGGGATATCATAAAGAATGATTTAATGCTTGCAATCAAAGCGTTCGAGGGGATGAACAATGCAAACCTTGCCAGCCTGAATAATGCCACTTTGATTCTAATCAGGAAAAGGGCCGATGCAGCTGAAGCCAAGGATTATAGGCCTATAAGTCTGCTCACCTTCTTTGCAAAGCTAATCATGAAAATTCTTGCACGTAGACTCCAACCAAGGTTGAAGGAACTGGTGTTGCCTTCACAAAGTGCTTTCATCAAAGGAAGAGCAATTCACGACAACTTTATGTTTGTCAAAGGCATGGTCAGATCCCTCTACCTGAAGAAAATCCCTTCCATTATGCTCAAGCTGGACATCGATAAGGCTTTTGATAGCGTCTCTTGGGAGTTCTTGCTGGAGGTCCTTGCAGCCAAGGGGTTTAGCCAAACCTGGAGGAACTGGATCGCTTCCATGCTTGCCTCGTCTTCAACCAGAGTCCTTGTCAATGGGGAGTAAACTGACATAATTAAGCACCATAAGGGCCTTAGGCAGGGTGATCCAATGTCCCCACTTCTGTTTGTGCTAGTTATGGATATTCTGGATGCTTTGTTGAGGGCTGCCGTCACTACCCAAGTATTGCCCCCCTTTGGAAGAAACCTACCAACATTACGAGCCTCCCTTTATGCTGATGATGTGATGATTTTTGTCAAGCCCAACACACAGGAAATCACAGCGGTAAAGAAGATTTTGGAAGTGTTTGGTAATGCAACCGGCCTATGGACTAACTTCAACAAAAGCAATTTTTGCCACATCCGGTGTGATAATATTGACATCCAAGAGCTAGCCATGATCCTGCAATGCCCAATCAAGGAGTTCCCTGTCACATACCTTGGGATGCCTCTTAGCTATGCAAGACTCCAGAAAATTCACTATTAACCTATCTTTGACAAGCTCAAACGCAACACCTCGGGCTGGATCAAATTAGTGCTCCCCACTGCTGGCAGACTGGCTCTCATCACCTCTGTTTTATATGCACTTCCTGTATTTCAGATATTGGCAATTGAGCCCCCTAGATGGGTGGTCAAAAAGTTTGACAAGGGTTGCAGAGGATTCCTCTGGGCTAATAAAGATGAGGCTACTGGTGGCAAATGTTTAGTCAATTGGAAACAGGTTTGCTTGCCCAAGAAGCTTGTAGGGCTTGGTATCCCCTGTCTAACCCAAAAAAGTGAGGCAATGAGATGTAGATGGCTTTGGCTATCATGGATGGAACCTAGTCGACCATGGCACGGCTTGCCTTTACCAATCAACACCTCAGTTAGATCCCTCTTTGAGGCGTCGGTGCAGATTAACATTGGAAACGGCTCCAACACAAAATTCTGGACCGACCCTTGGCATCAAAGAGAGAGCTTTTCCAGGAGGTTCCCGGATCTTTACAACCAATGCACGATCAAAGCAATATCCGTTAGGTGTGCTCTTGCTGATGGAAAGTGGAAGAGGCACTTCAAGGGAAACTTAACTCAAGAGGCCATCGCGCAATTCATGAACCTTTGGAATGAGTTGCAGCCGATCCAACTCACTCAGGCTCAAGATGATTCACTAACTTGGAGATGGACAAACGATGGTCAGTTTTCCTCCAGCTCGGCGTACACTGCCACTCTTACTGCCAACATTAGGCCACCTTACGCGAAGCTGGCCTGGAGCTCGGATGCCCCTCCCAAATGTCAGTTCTTCGTCTGGCTGGCTGCTCAAGATCGATGTCTAACGGCGGATAACCTTGCTAAGCGAGGGTGGCCCCATAATCCGCTGTGTCTGCTATGTCTACAAGAGCCTGAAACTGCTGCCCACCTGCTTACTTCTTGCTCTTTTGCGAAGGAAGTTTGGCACCTGACACTCTGCAAGCTGAACATGACCCCGGCTATGGCGGCAGTACATGACGATTCCCTAGTTAGCTGGTGGCAGCGAACAAATGCTTCCATGGGAAAGGAAAGAGCGAAATCTTGGAGATCAATTTTGGCCCTGGTTTGGTGGAACCTCTGGAAAGAAAGAAATGATAGAACATTCAGAAATATTTCTTGTCACCCCACACAACTGTTTCTGAAGATTCAGGTCGAAGCAAAGGACTGGGTTGACGCTGGGCGTAAGCGTGCAATGGCTCTTGTAGAGCGCCCCCTAGAACCAGACTGATGTACTTCTGATGTATCTCTAACCCCAATCCTCCTTCTCTAATCTTGTGTTTGTAACTGTTTTTTTCTTCTATACGCAATGAAAAGCAGTGGCCCTGCCTTTTCGTCAAAAAAAAGAGAAAAATGCATGAGTTGAAACCAGAAAAACTATGCAGTTTCAGTTCATTTTAGAGTGAAACAGTAGTGTTAAGACACATAGAAGTTGATATTCATTAATTTATTGCTCGGCTAAAGCACCTTAAAGCACACACTGCTCTTTGGAATGTCCTCTAGCCAGGTGCATTTTTACTTGGCTGTTGTATTTTCTGGAGCATTCTTGTCTCAGGATTACAACAAGGAATGTCGCAAGTTTCAACATTAAAATTTTATCATAGTGATTCTACTTGTTAAATTTGTCGCCTGTGAGGAACTTTCACTCTCAAAGCTATATATGGGTAGTCTTTCCTTCCCATACAGTATTAGTCAAGTATTCCGCTCCATTACATGGGGTCATCTCATCCAGTCAATAATCCATCCTTTTTATTTTGTCAACTTGCTACCTTTCATGTTGCTCAATAATCAGAATCTCTTTCGAGGTCTAGATGCAAAGGATCTTCAAAGAAGGGGGGTTGTAGACTGAAAGAAGAAATGGGTTTGTGGTAGAGTACTTGTAACGAGTAAGACTGTCATAAAAATTACGTGGATACCTTGTTTTATTGTAGAAGCTGAAATTCAGGAACTATTTACTTTGTGAAACAAAATGCACAATATGCAAACAAAATGAATCCCTTTCTATCAGTTCCTTGTTTTATAGTACTAGTATATAGTTTCCTCTTGCTGCTGCTGCTTATATGATTATGTTGTGCATCTTTGATTTCTTTGTTTCAGGGATGCAAGGGTGACATACGCTGCAGTTGATGTGTTGGATCAGTTTGGTTTCATGGCGGAGTCATTGAGTCATTGAAAAAGGGACTGATTTCGGAATTAGGGAGGTAACATATAAGAGGAGGAACTCGTTCTGCTTCCTTTTTGGCAAGTTGCCACAGATGCATGGAAGGACAGCAACATGTGTGTGTCGTTGGTAGTATGATGTTTTTTGGTGGCAATTTGATGGACAGCCAAACTGAACTCGTCTAGTAGTCGGCGTATGTCTATTTGCTAGCTGTTGTCGTTGAGCTTGCAGATTATGTATGATTAACCAATCCTGAATTCCTGGTTGTGATTGATAGGGTGTGCTGTCGACCAGTTGTTGGTGGAGCTGGCTGTGCAGTTGGCATGAGTGAACCATATATATATTACTCCCGCCGTTCCTAAATATAAGTCTTTTTAGAGATTCCAATACAAACTACATACGAAGCAAAACGAGTGAATTTATATTCTAAAATGTCTATATTCAACCCTATGTAGTCCTATTAAAATCTCTAAAAATGAGTGAATCTATATTCTAAAATATGTCTATGACAAAGGTCTTACTTGATTCAGACACTAATCTATCTACTACCCCTATAAAAAAAAAGAGTAGGCAGATCCAAACAACCAGGAACGTTCATTAACAACATCTAAATGCCAGTAATCCTTTGGTATTTAACCTAGCAAGCCACACAATCACGAGCGCTGATCACGATCGCTAATTAAAGAAAACCACGGACGCCTCCTCCTACCCAAACTGTCCCGCCTTGCGCCAGTTATCCATCCACGCCTCCTCCTCCTGCCCCACGCCCCGCCACCGCCAGCCCTCCGCCATCGACGCCTCCTCCTCCCGCCCCCACGCCCTGCCACTGCTGGGGAGCGGGTGCCGCCACTGCGCCCCGCTGGCCCTCCTCTCCCTCCCCGCCATCGTCGGGGAACGGGCACCACGCCACCGCTGGGGAGCGGGTGCCGCCGGTCTGCTGCTGCTTCCACCCGGCCCTTCAACACACACACAACCCTCCAACAAATCAGTGGGTCGATCTTGTGTGAAAACTCCTTCAGGGATAATACAAATTTGTGGTTATTGTGACAGCTAAAGGTTTACACTGGTCATTACAAAAATATTGTCTGCTCGAGTAGGTGAAATGAAGGTTGTGGATTAAGTGCAATTGTAACGTACACATTATTGGTTGCACCTATAACATTTTTGGTAAATTGATATTACGACGAGCAACAATTTTCAGAGCAAAGAATATTATATGTTGTAGCAACGGTTTACAAATCCCTTTTTGTAGAGGATACTTTGCTTTATTCAATGCAGGAAATATTTTAGTCCTTACTAGCTCCGTAGTGTTGTAAGCACACTGTTCTTTTTGTTCAGTCCAAAGGTTGGTGAACCACATGTTAGACTTCCATTGGAAGCCGTATTACAAATACCTATCGTGCAACCACCAACCAGTAGTTGTACTTTCTTCTTCACTAATATTATTTTATGAATTTTCTGAACCTGAAAGAAGCTTCCGTTGTGATGTTGTTTGAACCTGAAAAAAGCTTGTACTCAATTGATAACTGAACCTGAAAATTGCTGCTTCCTGTATACATTGGTAGAGGAAAAAATAACTTGATTTATGTAGGACTTGTTTTGGATTAAGTGGATAGGTGATGTACTATTCTTGATTGCAGCTGGTGCTTTTTTGGTAATTTGATAACACCACGAGCAGCAATCGAGTTTGAAAGCCAGAAAACATACAAAACATGTAAACTGGGAGTACTGCCAGTTTAGGAGCCAAGTAACCATTACTAGAGTAATCAATCTGAGAAATGATTAGTTGAGGAAATTGAGTACTGTTGTAATTCTCGACAATGTAATGGTCTTTTTTTTTTGTTCCAGGAAACGTTGGAGGTAGAATCAGCTTCAAGCTTGAGTACCCAATGATAGAGAAGTAGAAAGGAGGCACAAGATGGAACTATGAACTCTGGCAGTAACATTTTTATTTCACCAAGTTAGGTTAATGATGTTCAGCTTAATGGACAACTCTACAGACACTTAGTAGAACACAAGCTTTTGTTGTTGACTTCAATATAAGGTGCCCTGTGAACTATTTTTAAGGTGTCATGCTTCCCAAGAGAATATATCTGCATGTAAAGAAGTAGCTAAATGAACTAGCTCATCAATTTCAATCTAAATGAACTAGCTCATAAGCATTCTTTGATTTTGCTTCATTAGTTTTGTTGTAGCATAGTTCCATTAATATTTGTGATACTTATTTTTTGTATTAGTTACAATTTTCATTTAGCAAAGTGATGTCCCTCTTGAATAATCATATGCTGCTATCAGTTCAGACATTGCACTTAGCAAATGTAATCTTTTATGAGATTAGATGTGATTTTCTGTTCCCTTATACCGATTGTAACAATAATAGGATATTGCATAAAATATTCTAATGTTAAGCTGTTGTAAGTACTCACTATGGTTTCAGCATGATGCTTGGTATATGGAGTTTATTGTAATAATCTGATGCATAAGCCTTTCTAAATAAATTCAACTTGTCTGAATTTTACTTTCCTCTCTTCTCTCGTGCTTAAGTTTCTTGCTTGTGCTTAGTATGATGTGGAAGAGAGTTGATGCCTGCCAAGTTCCAACTTTGAAGGATGTACGTATCATTTTACCTAAACCAAGCACTCCAAGTAGCATATCCCGAATGAGATGATGTATTTTTTCTTCTTCTAGCATCGTCGATTACCAGCTTGTGTTTCAAAAAGCACAGATAGGTGACTACCTTTGAAACCCACTAAAGCATCTACAGGAACTTGTCTGATTATTTTGCTTTTAGTTTATTGCACTCATGGAATGCGAAATATCTAAATCAACCAGTTTGCAAGGTCAATATTCATTGTTTCACAATTTTACATTCTATTATGTGAAAACTCTAAAATATTGGCTTAACTATTTTCATTCAGGATGGTGACCAGATAATGAAGCAATTTTTGATACACCTATTCAACTACATCAACATTCGGGATGTTTACGAGAATTGATTAGCCTTATTAGGAATTACCGGGATAAGTTTTTGGCTCTCTGCATACAACGAGTCGATGATGTATTAAAGTGTTTTCTTGATTTGTAATAGTACTTTTTAGTGCAATCAAAATATCTGTATGTGTGTTAATTCTTACATATGTTTATGTTAGTCGAGATATGCATTTGCACGTGCACGCTTACTAGTTAAAACACTAAAGCACAATCATAACAAAAATAGAAGTAAAAATAAAAAACATAAAATAAAATTTGGTTATCTCCCAACAAGCGCTATTGTTTAATACCCTTATCTAGGCATGATGATTTCAATGATGCTCACATAAAAAATAAGAATTGAAATATAATAGGAGCATCATGAAGCATATGACTAGAACATTTAAGTCTGACACACTTCCTATGCACAGAGATTTTGTGAAAAAATAATTTATGGGAACAAGAATCAACTAGGATAGGAAAACAAAACAAGCATGACTTCAAGATTTTCAACACATAAAGAGGAAATTTGATATTATTGAGATATGTAAATACATGTGTTCCTCTCTCATAATAATTTTCAGTAGCATCATGAAGGAATTCAACAATATAACTATCACATAAAGCATTGTTTTCATGAGCCATAAGCATACAAATTTTATTACTCTCCACATAAGCAAACTTATTCGCATGACTAGTAGTGAGAGCAAAGTCAACAAAATAATTATCATGTGAGGCATAATCCAATTGAAAATTAAAATATGATGACAAGTTTCATGGTTATCATTATTCCTTATAGCATACATGTCATCACAATAATCATCATAGATAGCAACTTTGTTCTCATAATCAATTGGAACCTCTTCCAAAATAGTGGATCATTAGTACCTAGAGTTGACACTCTTCCAAACCCACTTTTATCAACATAATAATCATAAATAGGAGGCATGCTGTGACGCCCCCGATTCAATCGTACACTAATCATACACGCAAACGTGTACGATCAGATCAGGGACTCACGGGAAGATATCACAACACAACTCTACAAATAAAATAAGTCATACAAGCATCATATTACAAGCCAGGGGCCTCGAAGGCTCGAATACAAGAGCTCGATCATAGACGAGTCAGCGGAAGCAACAATATCTGAGTACAGACATAAGTTAAACAAGTCTGCCTTAAGAAGGCTAGCACAAATTGGGATACAGATCGAAAAAGACGCAGGCCTCCTGCCTGGGATCCTCCTAACTACTCCAGGTCGTCGTCAGTGGGCATCACGTAGTAGTAGGCACCTCCGGTGTAGTAGGAGTCATCGTCGAAGGTGGCGTCTGGCTCCTGGGCTCCAACATCTGGTTGCGACAACCAGGTAGAAGGGATAGGGGGAAAAGAGGGAGAAAGCAACCGTGAGTACTCATCCAAAGTACTCGCAAGCAAGGAGCTATACTACATATGTATGCACTGGTATCAAATGGAATAAGGGTATCATATGTGGACTGAACTGCAGAAAGGCGGAATAAGGGGGGATAGCTAGTCCTTTCGAAGACTACGCTTCTGGCAGCCTCCGTCTTGCAGCATGTAGAAGAGAGTAGGCTGAAGTCCTCCAAGTAGCATCGCATAGCATAATCCTAACCGATGATCCTCCCCTCGTCGCCCTGTGAGAGAGCGACCACCGGTTGTATCTGACACTTGGAAGGGTGTGTTTTATTAAGTATCCGGTTCTAGTTGTCATAAGGTCAAGGTACAACTCCAAGTCGTCCTGTTACCGAAGATCACGGCTATTCGAATAGATTAACTTCCCTGCAGGGGTGCACCACATAACCCAACACGCTCGATCCCATTTGGCCGGACACACTTTCCTGGGTCATGCCCGGCCTCGGAAGATCAACACGTCGCAGCCCCACCTAGACACAACAGAGAGGCCAGCACGCCGGTCTAAACCTAAGCGCACAGGGGTCTGGGCCCATCGCCCATAGCACACCTGCACGTTGCGTACGCGGCCGGAGAGCAGACCTAGCAACCTCCATTACAAAGGAAGTCACGTTACGCGGTCCAACCCGGCGCGCGCCGCTCGGTCGCTGGCGTCACGAAGTGCTTCGGCTGATACCACGACGTCGAGTGCCCATAACTGTCCCCGCGTAGATGGTTAGTGCGTATAGGCCAGTAGCCAGACTTAGATCAAATACCAAGATCTCGTTAAACGTGTTAAGTATCCGCGAACATCGACCAGGGCCAGGCCCATCTCTCTCCTAGGTGGTCTCAACCTGCCCTGTCGCTCCGCCTCAGAGTAACCGTCGGGGGCCGTCGGGAACCCAGGCCCACCTCTACCGGGATGGAGCCACCTGCCCCTTCAGCCCCCATCTCCGAACAGCATCACAAGTAATGTAATAGTATAAAGTGTATAGTATATGCCCATGGTCACTTCCCGAAGTGATCACGGCCCAGTAGTATAGCATGGCAGACGGACAAGAGTGTAGGGTCACTGATGGAACACTAGCATCCTATACTAAGCAGTAGGATAGCAGGTAATGGTAACAACAGTAGTAGCAAGGACAGGCTATGCATCAGGATAGGAATACGGAAAGCAGTAACATGCTACACTACTCTAATGCAAGCAGTATAGAGAAGAGTAGGCGATATCTGGTGATCAAAGGGAGGCTTGCCTGGTTGCTCTGGTAAGAGAGAGGGGTCGTCAACTCCGTAGTCGTACTGGGTAGCAGCAGCGTCGGTCTCGGTGTCTAGCGAGAGAAGAGGGGGGAGAAACAATAAATATAATGCAAACAAATGCATCACAAAGCATAACTATGGCAATACGCAGTCCTAGGGATGATCTAACGCGGTGCTACATGTTACAGACGGAGCGGGAAAATATCCGTGGATATCTCCCGGGCTTTGGGCATTTACCGAACGGACAATCCGAAGGGGGAGGTTCCATGTTTGTTGTGTTGGAGGCATGTGACAAATGAACGTGAAGCATATTCGGACTCGTCTTATTTTTCTGGTCATTTTTCATATATATAAGTCTTTTTCATCCGAGCTACGGTTATTTTTGTATGAATTTCCAAAGTTTTAAAAATATTCTCGATTTTTGTGTTTAATTTAAATCTGAATTGACCAAGTCAATGTGACTAGTCAAACGGAGAGGTGATGGCCCATATGACACTGATTTAATAATTTCCAAAATATTTATCTATTCTATTTAGATGGGACCCACTTGTCATTTGCTAAAAGGACTAATTAGCACTAAACTAATCCTAAGCTAAACATAGCCTAATTAACAAGGGCCGGCCATTAGTGGGCAGAGTCCAGCCGGCCACACACGCACTACACACGCGCGCGCTGTACACACAAGACACATACATACACAACACACGCATACACAGTGCTAGGGGTTTATTTTGTTCTCTGTTTAGAAAAGATAGCATTTTGTGATTTTCATAGGAATTAATCCATGCATCAAATTGATTTGGTTCAATGGAAACATTTAAGCTTTGACAAGTGTACTACCTACAAATATTATTCTTACTCATATTAGCACTTGATTAGCTGTTTTTTTAGGGCTGTCCAGAGAGCTAAACGGCGTAGCAGCGCAAAAGCTAGCTACTGCTACAGTAACTGAATGTTACTGTAGCAGAGTAGCAGCAGAGTAGCAGCCAGCGGCGGCAGTAGTAGTAAGCAGCAGAGTACGCAGCAGCAGAGCGGCGACATGGAGCAGAAGTAGCAACAGCAGAGCAGCGGGGGCATCTCCATGCGCGGGCGCGCGCGGACTGGCGCAGGGACGCGGCAGTGCGCGGCCAGAGAGCAAGGCACGACGCGCGGGAGCAGAGCTTTGGACGCGGCGACGGCGAGCATGGGTCGGAAGTGGCGAGCACGGGGAAGCACCTACGGCGACCAAACCGAGCAATGGTTTGAGCCATCCAAACGAGGGCACCACGCCACATTTGTAGGTGGTACGGGCGCGAGCTAGGACGGCCAATAAAAAGTGTGACTACGGCGGCGACTAGCGGCGACCGATGCGGTGCTCGACGAAAGCTTCGTTCGGAGCACAAGCGAGCAAGCCGCGTGGTGCAATTGATTCATAGGAGTGCCTGGAGCACGCACGCATCACGGGCAGGTCCAGAGAAGCGCGGCCTACTCGACCTCATCGGCCATGGCGGACGGTGGTGCGCCAACTAATGGGGACAGCGCTACGGAAGGAAATCAAGCATCGGTTGAGAGGGAAAACGATGATGAGCTCACAGCGGAGCTTGCAGAAGGCTCGATGATGCCGGAGCCCGTTGGAGAGACGTGGATCGAGCGACGGTGACCGGCGGATGTAGTCGGGGAAGGAGGCCGATGGAGACGGCTCGAGCGCGCTCCGACTCGACCTGGCACTTGCAGTCGGTGCAGAATAGGACGACGGTGCTCCTGGGCTGTTGGAATGGCGAGGGGGAGCCAGTGGCCGCGACGACAGCGATGTGGCAGCGACGAGCCCGCTCGGGCGAACGAGACAGAGAGGGAGGCGGCGCGAGAGGGAGAAGGTGGGGATAGGGTTCGCCTGGGGGTCGCAGGGTCGGCCTTTATGCTCTAGGGGAGCCAGGGGATGGCCAGCACGCGGCATGGCGCAGCCATGGCCGGTGGATCCCTGCCACGATCCCCCACTATGAACAGAACGTAGGGGATGACCGTGGGGTGGGCTGGGCCTGCACTGTGGCCACGATCCCCCATTATTTTTCACCCGATGAACATTTTAGTTTTCATGTTTTAGAATTTATTCATTTCACTTATGATTTGAATTTCAATTCGAGGTTGAAATATTTCTTAATTGCTTTTCTTAGGGAATAATGATGATGACTTGGTGTCGTTAGCATGGAGTTACTGTAGCTTAACTACCGGGGTGTTACACATGCAATCATCATAATAAATTTGCTCATCAAAACTTAGGGGACTAAAAATATCATCTTCATCAAACATAGCATCCCCAAGCTTATGGCTTTGCATATCATTCGCATTATCGATATTCAAAGAATTCATACTAACAAAATTGCAATCATGCTCATCATTCAAAGATTTAGTGCCAAACATTTAATTGACTTCCTCTTCTAACACTTTGGCACAATTTTCCTTTTCATCATTTTCACGAAAGACATTATAAAGATGAATAATATGTGGCAACCTCAATTCCATTTTTTTGTAGTTTTCTTTTATAGACTAAACTAGTGATAAACAAGAAACTAAAAGGTTCAATTGCAAGATCTAAAGATATACCTTCAAGCACTCACCTCCCCGGCAACGGCGCCAGAATAAAGCTTGATGTCTACTACGCAACCTTCTTCTTGTAGACTCGTGTTGGGCCTCCAAACGCAGAGTTTTGTAGGACAGTAGTAAATTTCCCTCAAGTGGAGATGACCTAAGGTTTATTAATCTGAGGCATAGGATGAAGATGGTCTCTCTCAAACAACCCTGCAACCAAATAACAAAGAGTCTCTTGTGCCACCAACACAACCAATAGAATGGTAAATTGTATAGATGTACTAGTTCGGCAAAGAGATGGTAATACAAGTGTAATATGGATAGTAGATATAGGTTTTTTGTAATCTGAAAATATAAAAACAGCAAGGCAACTAGTAATAAAAGTGAGTAAAAATGGTATTGCAATACTTGAAAACAAGGCCTAGGGTTCATACTTTCACTAGTGCAAAGTCTCTCAACAATGATAACATAATTAAATCATATGGCAATCTCTCAACGTGCGACAAAGAATCACTACAAAGTTCCTATCGAAGAACATAGGACGAAAACGTGCATCAACCCCTATGCATAGATTACCCCAATGTCACCTCGGGAGTTCGCGAGTTGAGTGCCAAAACATACATCAAGTGAATCAATAGAACATCCCATTGTCACCATAGATATCCCATCGCAAGACATACATCAAGTGTTCTCAAATCCAATACTCAATCCAACATAACGAAACCTCAAAGAGCAAGACTCAATTCATCACAAAGAAGGTAGAGAGGGAGAAACACCATATGATTCAACTATAAACAAAGCTCGCGGTACATCAAGATCCTACCAAATTAAAAACACGAGAGAGAGAGAGAGAGAGATCAAACACATAGCTATTGGTACATACCCTTAGCCACGAGGGCGAACTACTCCCTCCTCATCATGGTGGCTGTTGGGTTTCGTAGTAATTTCAAAAAATTTCCTACGCACACGCAAGATCATGATGATGCATAACAACGAGAGGGGAGAGTGTTGTCTACGTACCCACGCAGACCGACTGTGGAAGCGTTGACGCAACATAGAGGAAGTAGTCGTACGTCTTCACGATCCAACCGATCAAGTACCGAAACTACGGCACCTCCGAGTTCGAGCACACGTTCAGCTCGATGACGATCCCCGGACTCCGATCCAGCAAAGTGTCGGGGAAGAGTTCCGTCAGCACGACGGCGTGGTGACGATCTTGATGCACTACAGCAGCAGGGCTTCGCCTAAACTCCGCTACAGTATTATCGAGGAATATGGTGGCTGGGGGCACCGCACACGGCTAAGGTATAGATCACGTGGATCAACTTGTGTGTTCTAGGGTGCCTCTGCCTCAGTATATAAAGGACTAGAGGGGGGAGGCTGGCCGGCCAAGGTTTGGCGCGCCAGGAGAGTCCTACTCCCTCTGGGAGTAGGATTCCCCCCAATCCTAGTTGGAATAGGATTCGCGGAGGGGGAAAAGAGAGAGAGGGGGCCGGCCACCTCTCCTAGTCCTAATAGGACTAGGGGAAGGGGGAGGCGCGCAGCCCATGTAGGGCTGCCTCTTCTCTTTTCCACTAAGGCCCATCATGGCCCATTTAGCTCCCGGGGGGTTCCGGTAACCTTCCCGGTACTTCGGTAAAATCCCGATTTCACCCGGAACACTTCCGATATCCAAACATAGGCTTCCAATATATCAATCTTTACGTCTCGACCATTTCGAGACTCCTCGTCATGTCCGTGATCACATCCGGGACTCCGAACAACCTTCGGTACATCAAAATGCATAAACTCATAATATAACTGTCATCGTAACCTTAAGCGTGCGGACCCTACGGGTTCGAGAACAATGTAGACATGACCGAGACATGTCTCCGGTCAATAACCAATAGCGGGACCTGGATGCCCATATTGGCTCCTACATATTCTACGAAGATCTTTATCGGTCAGACCGCATAACAAGATACGTTGTTCCCTTTGTCATCGGTATGTTACTTGCCCGAGATTCGATCGTCGGTATCCAATACCTAGTTCAATCTCGTTACCGACAAGTCTCTTTACTCGTTCCGTAATACATCATCTCACAACTAACATATTAGTTGTAATGCTTGCAAGGCTTATGTGATGTGCATTACCGAGAGGGCCCAGAGATACCTCTCCGACAATCGGAGTGACAAATCCTAATCTCGAAATACGCCAACCCAACATGTACCTTTGGAGACACCTGTAGTACTCCTTTATAATCACCCAGTTACGTTGTGACGTTTGGTAGTACCCAAAGTGTTCCTCCGGTAAACGGGAGTTGCATAATCTCATAGTTATAGGAACATGTATAAGTCATGAAGAAAGCAATAGCAACATACTAAACGATCGGGTGCTAAGCTAATGGAATGGGTCATGTCAATCAGATCATTCAACTAATGATGTGACCCCGTTAATCAAATAACAACACTTTGTTCATGGTCAGGAAACATAACCATCTTTGATTAACGAGCTAGTCAAGTAGAGGCATACTAGTGACACTAAGTTTGTCTATGTATTCACACATGTATTATGTTTCCGGTTAATACAATTCTAGCATGAATAATAAACATTTATCATGATATAAGGAAATAAATAATAACTTTATTATTGCCTCTAGGGCATATTTCCTTCAGTGGCCGCCGGGATGATGAAGATGGCCTCCGGCGATAGTTCCCCCCTTCGGTAGGGTGTCGGAACGGGCTCCGATTGATTTTTTGTGCCTACAGAGGCTTGCCGCGGCGGAACTTTCGATCTAATGTTATTTTCAGAGGTTTCTATATTTCTAAGAATTTTTGACGTCGAAAACAAGTCATGGGGGTGCCCGAGGGGCCCACAAGCCATCAGGGCGCACCCACTGGCTTGTGGACTCCTCAGGACTCTTCTGGTCCAGCTCCGGTGCTTCGGGGGGTCTCTTTTGGTCCATAAAAAATCACCGTAAATTCTCAGCCCATTCTGAGAACTTTTATTTCTGCACAAAAACGACACCATGATGGTTCTGCTGAAAACAACGTCAGTCCGGATTAGTTCTAATCAAATCATACCAAAACCATATAAAATTGTTACAAACATGGCATGAATACTTTATAAACTATAGATACGTTGAAGATGTATCAACCATTATTTGCCATAGGACATGTTCATTCCAATACTCGGCAGGTCTATGAATAATGTCAATTCATCAAACACTTTGCAGGCGAAGGATGTGGGAGCCTCGGCTGCTGGCATTGCTATTGATGCCAAGGCTACGGGTCGTCACGGGCTACATGACGGCCTGCTGACTTCGTAGGAGGAATATTCTTCTGAAGTCGTGCTTGTTGGTGGGTGTCCAAGCTCGCCACGGGTGAATTGCGGTCATCTTCACTTTGCCAGCATGGCCGTGACTCTGGCGGTGCCTAGCTCCTCGGCGGGTCCTCTACAGAATCTCAATCATTTGTCGATTATGTTTTGGAACAAACCAAGTTTGAAGGTGAGTTTTTTCATCCAAGTGTTGGCGACGGCGGGAATGGCGGTGACCAGCGAGCGAATCGGAATGTGTAGGAGATCATCATAGGCTACGGTGTGTTGCGAGACGACGACGGAGGCTATGGGTGGACACACGAGGCAACACTGGCATCGATGTGGGTGAGCACCGGGGGGGGGGGGGAGCCCATCGCGAGGAGAAGGCCAAAATGATCCTGAGAAGTGGTTGCGCCCGCTCAAATTTGAGGCCCATCCGATGCGCCGCTTATTATGAGGAGTTAAACCAAAGTCCGATTTAACGCGCTCGAAACAAAAATTTGAAGGAGTTAAAACTTTTTAAGGGGTCGGCTAGAGATCCTCTCACGTGTACCAAATCTAAACTACATATCCAAGTGCGGGAAATGACGTAAGGTAAAATAAAACCAATATATAAGAGCAAGGAGATGAGGTAAATCAACACTTCAAACTTGGGAGAAGCACAACCAGACATAACTGCCTTTTGTCCTTCAGGCATCATTTAGCCACAGTACTCCAATCGAGTTTGATGTGTAGGTGTGACAAAATTTAACAAGGCCGCAAAGGAGTGGAGGGTGTTGATACAAAAAATTGGACTATCGCAATAAAGTTTTGGAACTCGAATTCTCGCAAAAGCAAAAAATGTTCTGTTTTGAATTTAACTCAGCCCATGCCATTATAACTTCAGACCTGAAGGACACGAAAGCATATAGAAGCAGGTCACTTTTGTCCTCTTTGCAGAGCAGCAGCCGTTGCCGGAGACTTGAGTGCCATCAGAAGCGGCCCTGATGATTTGGGCCTCGCTGTATCGGCTCCGGAATGTCGATCGAGACTGACTGGCCAGTGGCTCTGGTGTACTGTCTTGTCATGTACCTGCGACACCCAGAGACATTGTTGGTGCTGGTGGACGGTGTTGCCGGTGGAACTTGGTCGCCGCCTGAGGTTTCCACGAGAGCTTGAAGACGCTGACTCCGTCGCCGCTCTTGACCTTGCTGGCCGGCGGGCTACTGCGGCGGTGGAGCGTGCTGGCCAGCGGGCTGCGACAGCGGTGGAGCTTGCTGGACGGTGGGCGGTGGAACATGCTGACCGGTAGGCTGCGGCGGCGGTGGAGCGTGCTCGCCGGCGGGCTGCTGCGGCTCTGGAGCTTGCTGGACGGCGGGCGGTGGAACATGCTGACCGGCAGGCTGCGGTGGCGGTGGAGCGTGCTAGCCGGCAGGCTGCTGCAGCTCTGGAGCTTGCTGGATGGCAGGCGGTGGAACATGCTGAATGGCAGGCTGTTGCGGCGGTGCAACATGCTACTGCTGCGGCGCTGGTGCTGTAGCTTGCTGGCCGGTTCTCCTGCGTCGGTTGTGCTGGGTTTGGTGCGGCGCAATAGTGACTCCCTGGTTGTGTGGTGTCCTTGCGGCATCGACGATCTCGGTGTGGGTGATCGACGCCCGGACACTTGCGTCCTGAGCCGTCGGCTGTACGTGGGACACAAGGCAAAGAGCAGGAGCAACAATAATCCACTTGTTGCTCTGCAATGCAACAGAGCAACCATGGTTCAGGGTCGAGCAGCATGCATCAGAGCAACAGAGCAACGGAGCAGAGCAGCTAGCAAGCAACTGGCATTCACAGTTGAAACGAGCAGTGCAGGTTCAGTTGAAAGATGGATGGACATACGTACCAGGAAGGCGAAGCTTAGTAGCGGTGCGGAGGCGGTCACCCAACCTGTCACTGTACAGAACCACTTGAAGGCGTCTGCGTGAAGGTCCCCGATGAGGAAGGTGAAGCACAGGTAGAGGCAGGCGTACCCCATCGGCTTGGGAACACGCTCTCGCTCCTCGGGTATGCACAGCGCGAGGAAGGTGATGAGGTAGACCAGCTGTGGCAGGCCGCCCCATGCGTTGAGCGACACCGGCTCGAGCTTCTGCTCGGCCACTTGGATGCCGTACATGACCCAGGCCAAGTTGCACATGAGCCCCGCCACGGCAGGTTCCGGCCGTCGGCCGCCCATGCCCAGCGCTCCGTGGCGCCACGCCCTGTATGTCCCTGGGATGCAACATGTACAAGGCGCACACAAATGACCGATCAATAATGCTTTGGTTGCTCAATTGGATTTGCTTTGCACTGTTTGCTTATGTTAATTACTCAAAGTGACAAGGCCGGGGCGATAAACAAAGTAGCCTACACACCCAATCCAGAACGCTGGCTTCTCCTCCCTGCTCCATCTGTGTCAGCCGATCGCTCGCTCATTTCCTCCCTTTCTCTCTCGCTCTGATGAACAAGGGTAGACACTTGAGGTTTTGCGCAGCGAATGCCTTGCTGCTTTTCTCGCTTTTTCGTTCTCTTATTCAGTTGGATCGAAACGGAGCCAGCCGATGCGCATGCCACTACCCGCACAGAACGAACGTGCCATCCCACGCTCGCGGACGGGGCGTGCTCACCGTGGCCACCTCCTGAACTAGTCGCACTCGGGCACGCACAAGTCGCGGCCTCGTGCCTTATTTCTTACGGAAAGAAAAACGGACCGGGGAAACCGATCCAGGCTAACTAACAATTCAGCGTTTATCTGACAATGCCTCCCTAAACCCTGAATTTCTACTGAATCTGAACAACACCAATCGCCTCCCGCAGTTCTTGAAACTTGGCACACCCAAGAGCCTTCGTCAGGATGTCAGCGAGCTGGCCACTGGTGCCGATGAACTCCACCTCAACGCGCCCATCCTCCACGCACTCGCGAAGAAAGTGAAACCTCGTATCAATATGCTTACTGCGGTCATGGAAGACGGGGTTCTTGCTGAGGGAGATGGCTGCTTTGTTGTCGATCTTCAGTGTGATCTTCTCTGCCTCTGCATCCTTGATATCGCCGAGGAGCCGGGCGAGCTAGACGCCCTGGCAGGCCGCCGTTGCGGCGGCGATGTACTCTACCTCGCAGGTGGACAGAGCTACCACCCTCTGCTTGTGCGATTGCCAACTGATCAAGCTCCTGCCGAGGAAGAAGAAGACGCCAGTCATGCACTTGAGGGTGTCGACGTCGCCCGCCATGTCACTGTCGCTGAAGCCAACCAGAGTTGCTCCAGCGGCTTCCCTTGCATAGAAGCAACCGTGCTGCTGCGTCTCGGCAACGTACCTTATGATCTGCTTGACTGCGGCGAGGTGCTCCGTCGTTGGGGCCTCCATGAAGCGGCTGACATAGCCCACGACATAGGCTATGTCCAGGTGCGTGTGCACAAGGTAGCGCAGCGCGCCCACGAAGCTCCTGTATACCGTCTCTTCCGTGGGAGGCGCCGTGCTCACCTTGCTGAGCTTGAGACGCGCCTCCATGGAAGTCTGGCTGGGGTTGCACCCGACCAGGCCGGCCCTGTCGATGATCTTGCCGGTGTATGCAGCTTGGTTGAGGGAGATGCCGTTCGCCGTTTGCTTCACCTCAATGCCGAGGTAGAAACTCAGCAATCCCAAGTGCTCATTCTGAAAAGTTTTTGCATCTCCATCTTGAACTTTCTGATCTCATCACCGTCGTTTCCCATGATGATGAGATCGTCGATGTAGACGCCGATGAGCAGGCGCGTTACTCCGTTGCCCCGCCCGTAGACGGCGTGCTCCGTCGGACTCCTGGTGAAACCGAGCCCGAGCAGGCACTTGTCAAGCTTCTCGTTCCAAGCCCGCGGCGCCTACCGTAGTCCGTATAGCGCCTTGTCGAGGCGGAGCACCTTGTGCTCCTCGTCGGCGACGGTGTAGCCCGGCGGCTGTGACACATACACCTCCTCCTTCAGCTCACCATTGAGGAAGGCGCTCTTGACGTCCATGTGGTGAACCTGCCACCCCTCATGCGCTGCGAGGGCGAACAGTAAGCGGACAGATTCGAGGCGCGCCACGGGAGCGAACACCTCCTCGAAGTCGATCCCCTGCTTCTAAACGAAGCCCTTTGCAACTAGTCGGGCCTTGTGCTTCTAGATGACACCGCTCGCGTCGCGCTTGGCCTTGTACATCCATTTCAGGCCGATCGGCTTGTGGCCGGCGGGGAGATCAACCAGTCGCCACGTCTTGTTGGTGATGATCGACTCCATTTCCTCATCCATCGCGCGGCGCCATGTTCCCTCCTCCTCTGCTTCAGCAAAGGTTTTGGGCTCGTCGATCTTGCCGAGGTAGAGCTCGTCGTCGTGGGCCAGCAACACGTAGTCCTCGTAGAGTTTGTTCGGTTGAACGATGCCGTCGCATGCGCGCGTCCTCATCGGGTGCAGCTGGCGCTGCGGCTCGTCGACGTGGTCACCGTCATTGTCGCGCGGCTCATTTGCCTCCGGCTCGGCGACGGGGTCCGTCCCCGCCGCACGCTGTGGACTAGGAACGCCTTCCCGTTGCGCGGTCCGTGCCGCGCTCACGGGTGCAGCTGAGGAGGGCTCGCTCCTCCCTCCTTCGTTGTCCGGCGCCGGGTGCGCCATGGTGCACGTCATCGTGTAGGAGTAGGTGTCCACCGTGAACTCCACGGCCGCCGGTGTTGTCTCATTCGCCTCCTAGTCCCACCGTGCGCTCTCGTCGAATACGACATCGCGGGAGACGTGCACGCGGTTGCGGGCCGGGTCGAAGACGCGGTATGCCACCGTCCCAGGCTCATAGCCCAGGAGCACCATGGGCGTGCTCCGGTCGTCCAGCTTCGCTGCGTGTGGCTTCACTACTTTGACGTGTGCCACACACCCGAAGACACGCAGATGGCCCAAGTCCGGCTTGTGCCCATGCCAGGCCTCGCACGGCATTCTGCCGTCAACACTCTTCGTTGGGGACCTGTTCAGCAGATACATAGCGGTGGTCACCGCCTCGCCCCAGAACTGCGCGGGCACGTGCTTGGCTTTCATCAGGCTCCTCGCGGCGGCGACGATCGTTTGGTCCCGCCGCTCCACCACACCATTTTGCTGCGGTGAGTATGGTGCCGTGAGCTGCCGCCCCACGCCCTCTTCGGTGCAGTAGGTGGTGAAGGTGGCGGAGGTGAACTCTCCCTCGCGATCCGTGCGGAGCAGACACAGTTTGCGCCCGATGTCCACCACGACGCCGGCCTTGAAGTGCTTGATTACCGCAGCAGCCTCGTCCTTGATCGTGAGAAGCGTGAGCCACATATAGCGACTCAGGTCGTCAACGAGGAGGAGGAAGTAGCGCTTCTCTCCTACTATGGCCGGGGTGATCGGGCCGCAAAGATCGCCATGGACAAGGTCAAGCAGGCCCTGCGCTCGCCCCGTCGTAGCCCGCGGGAACGGGGCCTTCCTCTGCTTCCTGGCGAGGCAGCTGTCGCAAAGCTGCTGTACGTGCTCGATCGGTGGCAGTCCCCGCACCATGTCATGGCGAGAGAGCTTGGAGAACGCGTCGAAGTTGAGGTGCCCGAACCGTTCGTGCCACCTCCATGCAGCTTCTCCGGCGTGCGCGGCGAGGCACACCGGCTGTGCTACGTCGAGTGTGACGACGTACAGATGATTGCGCGCGCGCTCCACCCTGATGAGGAGCCGCTGCTGCTAATCGCGCAGGCGCAGCACTCCGTGCTCGATGAAGATCTGGCAGCCGTTTTCATCGAGCTGGCCGAGGGTGATGATGTTGCTGCGAAGGCGAGGGATGTAGTAGACATTAGTTAGGGCGTGGTGCTCACCATTGCGACACGCAAAGAGAATTGTGCCGCGCCCCTGGATCTCCACCACCGAGCCGTCCCCGAACTTGACCGTGCCGGTGATGCCGTTGTCGAGCTCGGCGAAGACCCCTCTCATGCCCGTCATATGGTTGCTGGCCCCCGTATCGAAGAACCAGACGTCGTCGGTGTGAGCCTCCCTGGTGAGGAACACCTGCTCCTCGGCCAGGGTGACGTGCGTGTGCGCGTCCGTCGCGCGTGGGACGCCGCGTGCTGTCTCCTGGAGCAGTCCCGGCGGCCGTATCATGGCCATCAGGAGCGCGGGCTCCTGCTCGTGCAGGGTGCATGACCTCGCCAGCAGGAGGCCTACCTCGTCGTCGTCGATCCTGGCCAGGTTGGCCCGCGGCTGTAGTTGAGGCTGTGCCGCCGGCTGGCCTTGCCCCTTCCGCTCGCGGCGAGGCTCCTTACAGTCCCTGGAGAAGTGCCCGTGCTTGTTGCAATTATAGCACTTTACCTTGGACATGTCGCGCCCCCGTCGCTGGCTGCCACCACTAGCTTGCGGCTTGCTGCTGCGTTGCCCGCCGCCACCAGCGGTGCCGTTGGAGGCTCAGCCCTGCCCTTGCCCACGTTGGTTCTTGCGCGCGTACCACTCCTCCTCCGTGAGCAGTAGCTGGCCGGCATGGCCCTTCAGCTCGGTGCCGTAGCGTTCCTCGGCCGATCAGAGTCGGCCAACGAGCTCTTCCACCGTCAGCGTCCTCAAATCGAGAAGGGTCTCGATGGCGCAGGCGACCTGCGTGTACCTGGCCGGGACGACGCGCAGAAATTTCTGCACCACGCGCACCTCCTCCACGTTGTCGCCCAGCGACCGGAGGTTGTTGACGAGGTTCGTGAGCCGCGTGGCGAACGCGTCTAGCATTTCGCCATCCTTGAAGTTGACTTGCTCGAATTCCGTCCGGAGGCGCTGCGTCGTGGCCTCCCGAACGCGCTTCACTCCCATGCGCATGGTGTGCACAGCCTCCCACACCTCGTACGCCGAGTTCTTCACGGCGAGGACGCCGTGCATCTCCGGGGGCACCGCCCGGATCAGCGCGGCGAGGGCCGCCATGTCTTCGCGGTCTGTGACCATGCCCTCGCCGAGCATGGCCTCCCAAAGTCCTTGCGCATGGAGATTGATCTACATCACAAGGGCCCACTCGATGTAATTGGTGGGAGGCAGAGTGGGGTAGACGATCGCGCCGCCGTGTCCGGCGCCTTCCCGGATCACGCGCTCGTGGATGATCACCTCCCCCGCGTTCCTCCTAACACGGCTGCGTCTGCGGCTACGCCCCCGCGTCTCCGTGCGCTGCCGGGGCGTCGCCTCCACGTCACGAGCCTTGGGAGCACCGTCCGGCGTGTCGTTGCCGGCGCGCTCACCGCTGCCCGCCATGGTCCCCCGTCGATGATGGCTGTGATGCCAATTGTCAGCCGATCGCTCGCTCGTTTCCTCCCTTTCTCTCTCGCTCTGATGAACAAGGGTATACACTTGAGGTTTTGCGCAGCGAATGCCTTGCTGCTTTTCTCGCTTTCTCGTTCTCTTATTCAGTTGGATCGAAACGGGGCCGGCCGATGCGCACGCCACTACCCGCACAGAATGAACGTGCCATCCCACGCTCGCGGACGGGGCGTGCTCACCGTGACCACCTCCTGAACTAGTCGCACTCGGGCACGCACAAGTCGCGGCCTCGTGCCTTATTTCTTACGGAAAGAAAAACGGATCGGGGAAACCGATCCGGGCTAACTAACAATTCAGGGTTTATCTAACAATCTGGTAGTTCTGCCACAAAACACAGTGGAAGAGCAGAAGATGTAATTACCCAAGCAGGCCAGCGTATCCATCAAACATTGTAATCTGCTGGCGGCAGGCAGAAACAAGATTAAGTAACAACAGGAGTACAGGACGGATCGAAGATGTATACATGCATCGCATGGAGATGGTACATTCCATACCAAGTGAAGTAATCAACCCAAGGAGGAGGATTGAAGACCAACCAACCCCTCGCATTCATCCATCCAACGCATGAACTGCTGGAATTTTGTCAATTTTGGGCCTAGCCCAATAGCAGTTTCAGAAATTCCTAATAAATCCTAGAGGCCCACGCAGCCCATTCGTGCAAGGCAAGAGGTGGAAAAAAGGTTTAGTCCCACATTGCTAGTTTAGATGGATTTGGACTTCTTTATAAGGGAGGTTCTTTCCCCACATGTATGAGCATGAGAACAAGAGGGACATCCACACGCTCTCCTCCTCCGCCGCCCGCCTCGCCACGCCACGCCTCGTCATGACGCGCCGCGGGTTGCGGGAATGAGCCGAGCCGATGTTTAAATTTTTTCCACGCATGACGGGTATATGAAAGGTCACGTGGGAGTTGAAACATTTTCTGTAGTGGACACTGAATTCGAATGGCGCGCCTGTTCGGTCGCTGCCTGTTCGCTTCGTCTCCCTTCGTTCTCCAGAGAGACACAACAGAAGCTCCTCTTCCTCTCGCCACAAAGTTCCGAGCACTGCACTGCTGCTACGTTCTTCCCCATCCCGTCTTGCGGCGTGCACCACAGGTCGGGACAGTAGGCCTCCGGAACCGCACCTTTTGAGTCATGTACGGGAGAAGGGTGATAAGGTTTTTGGGGGGCGCTCCGCGCGACTACTGGCTTCTTCATCACGGACACCGACCCCAAGTCCAGCGCTTCTGCTGCTGTTGTCCCGTACGTGTTCTTCTCCTTTCTGTTAGAGGTCCTGCTGCAGTTCCTTGTTCTAGTATTTGCCCTACATATGTTAGACTCTATTTCATATATGCAAGCTATGCTGGATGCTCTAGATATGTTCAGTTACAATTCATATATGAAGATGTTGTTTAACTTCTCTTTGTCAAATCGCATGGCTTGTTTGTCACTGTTATACTAGTCATGCTTTATATAATATTTCCGCTAATAAAATCATTTGGTAAATTTCTCATATTTCCAACAATCCAAAAACCTTATCATAGGAAATTTACCCCAAGTGGTTTTGCTGCTTCCATGAGACCTCATATGTTTGAGGGTATCCACTATAAGAGGTGGTGCGTGAGAGCAGTCTTATGGTTTCAAACCATGAGTTGCTATGACACCACTCTCGGCAAACCTGAAGGGGACCTTGATGCTCAACAGGCACAAGCCTTTCAGAAAATGGATACTCTGTTTAAGGCTGCTCTCTTGAGTGTTCTTGGTGAGAACATAGTTGATGCTTATGCGTCAATTGATAATGGAAAAGATATGTGGGATGCACTCGAGGCCAAGTTTGGGGTCTCGGATGCTGGCACTGAGTTGTACATCATGGAGCAATTCTATGATTACAGGATGACTGAAGAGCGCTCCGTGGTTGAGCAAGCTCATGAGATACAGTCATTTGCTAGAGAACTTGAGCACTTCGGTTGTATGCTACCGGACAAGTTTTTTGCCGGAGGTATCATCACTAAGCTTCCTCCTTCATGGAGGAACTTTGCTACCTTGCTGAAGCATAAGAGGTAGGAGTTTTCCGTCCCGGATCTCATTGGCACTCTTGATGTGGAAGAAAAGGCGAGAGCAAAGGACACACGTGCTCGAGGTATTGAGGGAGGATCTAGTGCCAATGTGGTACAGAAGCAGAACTTCCAGCCCTACAAGTCCAAGAACAAGGGCAAGTTTGATGATAAAGCAAAGTTTGATGGGAAGAACAAGGTTGTCCAGCACAAGAACTTCAAGAAGAATGACAAGAAGAAAGGTGTCTGTCATGTGTGTGGGGATCCTGATCATTGGGCTCCTAGTTGCCCTAATCGCTACGACAAGTGTCATCCTGGGAAAGGCGGCAAGACGACTAATGTTGTCATTGGAGACATTGATATGAAGGAGCTGGGTATGGTATATTTCCCACTATTCTTTCAGTATGTCATTCTCCTGATTGGTTGATTGACACGGGTGCTAATGTGCATGTATGCGGTGATATTTCCATGTTTTCGTCTTATCAGACCGCAGGGACTTCAACCGTGCTGATGGGAAACGGTTCAAGTGCTTCTGTTCGTGGTGTTGGCACGGTCGATCTGAAATTTACTTCGGGGAAGATCGTGCGGCTGAAGAACGTGCATTATGTCCCCTCCGTCAATAAAAATCTTGTTAGCGGATCCCTTCTGTGTAGAGATGGCTACAAGCTTGTCTTTGAGTCGAATAAATTTGTAATATCCAAGTATGGAACCTTTGTTGGTAAAGGCTATGAGTCAGGAGGCCTGTTTTGTTTATCCTTATCAGATGTTTGCAATAAAGTTGTTAATCATGTTTGCAACAATAGTGAATCAAATGTGTGGCATTCACGTCTTTGTCATGTTAACTTTGGTTGCATGTCGCGACTAGCAAAGTTGAACTTAATCCCTAGTTTCACCACTGTCAAGTGATCTAAGTGTCAAGTGTGTGTGCAAGCTAAGCAACCTCGTAAGTCTCACATGACTGCGGAAACGAGAAATCTTGCACCACTAGAACTCATACATTCAGATCTTTGTGAAATGAATGGCGTTTTGACAAAAGGTGGAAAGAAATATTTCATGACGTTAATTGAAGACTCCACTAGATACTGCCATGTGTATCTTCTGAAATCTAAGGATGAGGCTTTGAACTTTTTCAAGATCTATAAAGCTGAAGTGGAAACCAACTTGGTCGAAAAATCAAGAGGCTTAGGTCCGACCGTGGTGGAGAGTATTTTTCCAATGAATTTGATGCTTTTTGTGCGGAACATGGTATAATCCATGAGAGGACGCCTCCGTACTCACCTCAGTCAAATGGGGTGGCCGAAAGAAAGAACCGTACTCTAACAGATTTGGTTAATGCCGTGTTAGACACATCGGGTCTCTCCAAGGCATGGTGGGGGGAGGCGATATTGACGGCATGTCATGTCCTAAACCGAGTTCCCACAAAGAACAAAGAGATAACTCCATTCGAGGAATGGGAGAAGAAAGGTTAAAACTCTCTTATCTACGAACATGGAGTTGTTTGGCGAAAGTCAATGTTCCAATTCCAAAGAAGCGGAAGTTTGGACCAAAGACTGTGGATTGTGTTTTCCTCGGATATGCTTTTCATAGCATTGGATATAGATTCTTGGTTGTAAAATATGAGGTACCTGACATGCATGTCGGTAGGATCATGGAGTCGAATGATGCGACTTTCTTTGAAGATATCTTTCCCATGAAGGATATGGCTACCTCATCTAATTAGGAGATGCCTAGTTCATCGAATCAGGAACCAGTTACAATTACCAAACCTGCCATTTCGATAGAACACTTTGAAAGTCCTATGGAGGAAAACAATGAAGTTCCTACTAGGAGCAAGAGACAGAGGACTGCAAAGTCCTTTGGTGATGATTTTCTTGTGTATCTCATAGATGACACTCCCAGTTCTATTTCAGAGGCTTATGCATCTAAAGATGCTGACTACTGGAATGAAGCGGTTCGTAGCGAGATGGATTCCATCTTAGCAAATGAAACTTGGGCGATAACTGATCGTCCTTATGGGTGCAAACCTATAGGATGTAAATGGGTATTCAAGAAGAAGCTTAGGCCTGATGGTACTATTGAAAAGTACAAGGCTCGGCTCGTGGCTAAGGGTTATACCCAAAAGGAAGGTGAAGACTTCTTTGATACTTACTCACCTGTGGCTCGACTGACCACTATTCGAGTTCTACTTTCACTAGCTGCCTCACATGGTCTTCTCGTTCATCAAATGGATGTTAAGACTGCTTTCCTAAATGGAGAGTTGGACGAGGAAATTTATATGGAACAACCAGATGGGTTTGTACTAGATGGCCAGGAAGGAAAAGTGTGCAAGTTGCTGAAGTCTTTGTATGGACTCAAGCAAGCACCCAAACAGTGGCATGAGAAGTTTGAAAGAACTTTAACAGCTGCAGGCTTTGTTGTAAACGAAGTTGACAAATGTGTATACTATCGCCATGGTGGGGGCGAGGGAATTATCCTTTGCTTGTATGTTGATGACATACTAATGTTCGGAACAAATCTGAATGTTATTAAGGAGGTCAAAAATTTCCTATCTCGTTGTTTTGAGATGAAGGATTTAGGAGTGGCTGATGTCATTTTAAACATCAAGTTGTTGAGAGACGATGATGGTGGGATTACATTGCTTCAATCTCAGTATGTGGAAAAGATCTTGAGTCGCTTTGGCTACAGTGACTGCAAGCCCTCTCCAACACCATATGATGCTAGTGTGTTGCTTCGAAAGAATCAAAGAATTGCTAGAGACCAATTGAAGTATTCTCAGATTATTGGCTCGCTTATGTACTTAGCCAGTGCTACAAGACCTGACATCTCTTTTGCTGTTAGCAAACTGAGTCGGTTTGTTTCAAAACCAGGAGATGTGCATTGGAAAACTCTAGAGAGAGTTTTGCGTTATTTGAAAGGCACTACAAATTATGGAATTCACTACACCGTGCACCCAAAGGTGCTTGAAGGGTATAGTGACTCAAACTGGATCTCAGATGCTGATGAGATAAAGGCCACGAGCGGATATGTATTCATTCATGGAGGTGGCGCTGTTTCTTGGAAGTCTTGCAAGCAGACCATCTTAACGAGGTCAACAATGGAAGCAGAAATCACAGCACTAGATACAGCTACGGTCGAGAAGCAGATTGGCTTCGTCGGCTCTTGAATGACTTGCCGGTTGTTGAGAAACCTGTACCGGGTGTCCTTATGAACTGTGACAATCAAACTATGATCACGAAAGTGAGCAGCTCAAAGGACAACATGAAGTCATCAAGACACGTTCAGAGAAGGTTAAAGTCTGTCAGAAAAATGAGAAACTCCGGAGTTATTGCATTGGATTATATCCAAACATCTAAGAATCTGGCAGATCCTTTTACTAAGGGTCTATCACATAATGTGATAGATAATGCATCGAGGGAGATGGGTATGAGACCCACAATATGAGTTGTTCACAGTGGTAACCTATTCTTTGTGATCGGAGATCCCGTGAATTAGATGTGGAAGACAAGCTGTTGGTCAACTGAGAGGAGAGTATCCTTACTATCAACAATACCACTCCATGAAGATGCAATACTCTCGTAATCTGCATGGCAGGTTGATGTATATCTTAATGTGTTCTAAGTGGCTCATTGAAGCAGAGATGTCGTCCTGCAGAACATCTTTTAAAGAACACACCTATATGAGTCTGATTGTTAAACGTCGCAATCTATGAGAGTAGGGTTCTCTCTAGTAAACTCATGAAAGGTATCGGAGTATGACGCATAAGCTCCACCCGCGGGGAAGACCCACGGTAGCCACTTATCGGTCAAGGCTTTATGTGAAGCTAGATTCGCAGAAAACTTGCAGTTCAAGGCCCAGTCCACTGTTCAAGTTGCTTACTAGTGTAGCATAGAGTTCTAGGTGGAAGTTCAACTTAATAGTCTCCACTGCAGTACCGATATATAAAACAGTGTTTTGGAACCAAAAACAAATTTTGTGTGCCTCTGGGATCTGGTGGGGGATTGCTGGAATTTTGTCTATTTTGAGCCTAGCCCAATAGCAGTTTCAGAAATTCCTAATAAATCCTAGAGGCCCACGCAGCCCATTCGTGCAAGGCAAGAGGTGGAACAAAAGTTTAGTCCCACATTGCTAGTTTAGAGGGAGTTGGACCTCTTTATAAGGGAGGTTCTTTCCCCACATGTATGAGCATGAGAACAAGAGGGACATCCACGCGCGCTCCTCTTCCGCCGCCTGCCTCGCCACGCCTCGTTACGACGCACCGCGCCGCGGGTTGCGGGAATGAGCCGAGCCGATGTCTAAATTTTTGCCACGCATGGCAGGTATATGAAAGGTCACGTGGGAGTTGAAACATTTTTTGTAGTGGACACTGAATTCAAACGGCGCGCCTGTTCGGCCGCCGCCTGTTCGCTTCGTCTCCCTTCGTTGCTTCACCTCAAGCCGCAGCCTCTTCGCGTCCTTCTCTTGTGTCTATATAAGAGAGGTCGCTCCTCTCTAGAGAGACACAACAGAAGCTCATCTTCCTCTCACCACAAAGTTCCGAGCACTCCACTGCTGCTACGTTCTTCCCCATCCCGTCTTGCGGCGTGCACCGCAGGTCGGGACAGTAGGCCTCTGGAACCGCACCTTTTGAATCCTGTACGAGAGAAGGGTGATAAGGTTTTTGGGGAGCGCTCCGCGCGACTATTAGCTTCTTCATCACGGACTCTGATGACTACTTCCTCGACGATGACTTCTTCCCCGACGTCCACGACCTCCTCGACGACATGGCAGGCGAGGACACCGACCCCAAGTCCAACGCTTCTGCTGCTGTTGTCCCATACGTGTTCTTCTCCTTTCTGTTAGAGGTCCTGCTGCAGTTCCTTGTTCTAGTATTTGCCCTACATATGTTAGACTCTATTTCATATATGCAACTTGCTATGCTGGATGCTCTAGATATGTTCAGTTACAGTTCATATATGAAGATGTTGTTTACCTTCTCTTTGTCAAATCGCATGGCTTGTTTTGTCACTGTTATATTAGTCATACTTTATCTAATATTTCTTCTAATAAAATCATTTGGTAAATTGCTCATATTTCCAACATGAACAAATTGCACAGGGAGCACAAAACAAAACAAAACAGAACGCAACCTACACCCGGTCGATAAGCAAAACACAAACTACACCTGATCGAGTTACATCCGGCCTGCCATTTCGGCCGGAATCCGCATCGATCTGGTTATGCTCACTGGTATCTCTACCTTGTGTGCCGCGATAAGATCAGTAGTAGCTAGCTAGCTACGGACGAGCACGTTGACGCATCCATCCAACACAAGGCACGCTACGCTAGTCGGATCGAATTGAAGAGCGAGTTTGAAACTACTAAGCAGCGAGGATAGATCCATCCAACACAATGCACGCTAGCTAGTCGGACGGGTCGAAGAGCAAGTCTGATCTGGAACAACTACACGGCGAGGATCCATCCAACACAAGGCACGTGCGTCGGGTCGAAGAGCAAGTTCGAAACAAGTAAACACAGCACGAATCCATCCAACACCACGCACGCGTCACGCTAGCCGGATCGAAGAGCAAGTTTGAAACCATTTATGGCATGCAGGAAGAGCCCGAGCTGCTGCAGCAGGTTCTACCATCCTTCTATTTTTTAGTTATTCACTGGAGCAATTATATATTGAAGTCAATCCGAGGCAAGTGTTCGGGTCTATTATGACATAAAGTAGACGCATCACAAATTCATCATCTGACACGACGCACGCTCGTCGGGCCGAAGAGCGAGTCGAGGATCGAACGGGGAGACGGTGCTAGCGGCGTGCGTGCGTACCTTGCGTACGCTGCCAGCCGGCCGGAGTAGCGGCGCCGGCCGACGCGACGTCCCTGTGCAGGTAGATCTAGCAGCTTGGTTCGGGTGGAGGAGGCGGTGGAGGGGGACGGCGGCGGGCGGGCGGGCGGGCGTGTGATGGATCGAGAATCAGCGTGCGCCCGTCCCGTCCCAAGAGAGAGAGAGAGAGCGAGAGGGGGAGGGAGGGCCGGGCAGCGCTGTGAGGCCGCGGGGGGCGGCAAAATTGATAAATTTAACCTATGGATGAAATCAAATCACAGAATGAACTGCCCGTGAAACTATTTCACGTGGCTGACCTTTTTGTGTGACGCCCGACATGAAGGCGCCACACTACATTGTGCAATGTCTCACAGATAGGCGCTACACGCCTGGCCAGCGTCGCACCCGTGTGATCCAAAAATTACTAAGTTAGTGTGCAGCGGCTGAGAGCTAGGCGCCACACCATACAGTGTAGTGCCTAGCTTCTAGGCGTTGCACTGGTGGTTGCTTCATTTTGTAGTGCAACCATTAGTGCAGCGCCTGAGAGCTAGGCGCCACACTATATAGTGCAGCGCCTAGCTCTTAGGCTCTGCACAATGACTTAGCAATTTTTAGGCAGTCTGGGGTGCAACGCTGGCCAGGCGTGTAGCGCCTATCTGTGAGGCATTGCACAATTAGTGTGGCGCCTTTGTGTCGGGCGTCACACAAAAAGGTCAGCCGCGTGAAATAATTTCACGTGTAGTTCATTCTGTGATTTGATTTTGTCCATAGGTTAAATTTGTCAAATTTGCCGCCGGGGGCAGGTGGGTGTTATATACACATGCGACGGGCAGGAGGATTCAGAGGAGAAGAGACGGTGTGGTGCGGTGCAACCCACGGTGTGGATGCTACGCAGTCCCGGCTGGCTGGCTGGCTCTGACACACACGCGTGCTCCCAACGGCCCGGGAAGATTCCCTCCATGGCGGTTACACCTTTTTACTCTACACGGGAAAACATGCGGCTGCTCCTGTGCATTCATTTACTCCCTACACACCGTTTTTTTCTACTGCTACTACAATCAACGCTGAGTGGAGTGCTATTAATACAACATAAAAAGAAAATTGACAGCGTCAGCACATCCGCACCGTGCACTCCGTGTATTACATCCTTCTTCTTCTTTCCAAGGATGTCTTGGATATATAAATGCCATGTCACTATTTCTTTTAACATGGTATAGACGCAGACGCTTATATATGCATACCGTATCTCTATGTGCACCTTCGAGAGACTGAGCCAGCCTATCATCTTGAGATTGACGAAGTCACTAAAGGCGCCTCGTAGTCGGCGGGAACATCTCCTCCCACGAAGTTGTTGATATAGGGCTTGTTAGGGTGCCAGGCCATGGGAATGCAGTTTTGGCCTGTTCAAATGTCTGGCTTGCACAAAAATCATGACCCATAAGGAACCTAAAGCACCTCGTGGCCAAGCCTGATATGAACGGCTAAATCGACTATTTTCTCTTAGCCAGAATCTCGGCATGCAGGAGAAGGGAACGCGGCACCAAGCTCATGAGAGCATGGAGATGGCGTGAGCTCGCACACATTACCGAAAAAATGGCTAGAGGAATTGGGTCACCTCTCCCCGATTCGGTAGCCCTACTTAGCTCCCTTCCTCCCTTCCTCCCACCGCCAACCCTCCCCCCCACACACATCTTGAGCTCTCCGTACCGAGCGGATTCTTCACCGACGAGCAAGTAAGCGGTGCATCCTCCCTCCTCTTCTAAACTGTTCCGCGCCTCTTCCTTGCTCCACCGATGGTTGTAAGTTCAATCATTCCGTACTATTTTTACCTTAGATATGTGAGAATGTGGTATTAGTAGATTTGTAGGTAGTATGGTAGGTTATGCCGTTTTGGTAGCATGGTAGACCTTAGATATGTGAGCATGCGTTGGTGTGGTAGATCATATGTTAGTGGTGTCATTTTGCTAGCGCTAGGTTTTGCTTCCCGGCACTAATGGTGTTCATGATGATGTGATAGAGGTGTCAATATGTTGAGCTAGATGATCAGACCATATCTATTATAGTAGTATGATAGTATGGTAGAGAGGTGCATGTGGTAGTGTGTTGAATTTCATGACCAGTCAATGCTAGCTAGTTTGCTAGATGTGCTAGTGCATTTAGCATGAAGACCAGTCCATATGTTGTATGCATTGTATCTATACCAATATAAAAAGACCCAGTGGGGCAAATCCAACAGATCTCGGCCATCCATTAGCATTAATCTGATGGTCCTTATTGTCCTAATGGCGAGCAACTAAACACATTTAGCACTAAACGCGTTTATTGCTAATCAATCCTTTCACTCCCTAATCCCCTTCCTTACGTACCCTTTCACACGAAAGGAAACTGCCACAGTGTCGTGAGTTTAACGCAATAGATGTCCTAGCGAAAGGACTTAGGTGTGGAGCCATCGGAACTAGGCTAGATTAAAGGGGTTAATCAGGACAAAGGACGTAGAGAGTTTATACTGGTTCGGCCCCTCATAATGAGATAAGGGACAATTGCATTTTTACCCCTAGTTGGTTCCTACCCACGGGTTTTGCCCTTACTTTTTGAGCTTGCTCAGTTTTGCCCTTACTTTTTCCGTCGAGGTCCCTCGAATGCCCTTTGACCGTTTGACCAAAACTTTGAAAATTCATAACTAATTCATATTAACTCAGAAAAATGCAAATAAAATATCAAAATGTTCAGATAAACATTACCTTTATGTGCATATCATTTGCATTCAGGACAAAAGCGCCCTTTAAACAACATGAGGTAATTAATGTTATTAACATTATTAAAAATAAAAAGGTATAAACAATATTTTTTCATGAATAAAAATTACATGCATATGTAGGTGATGTTTTCTAAACATCCAGATATCTTATTTGCTTTTTTCTGAGTTCATATCATCTTGTTATGAATGTTCTAACGACTTTGACAATTATTTGGAAACTTCATAAAAAATTGATATGAACTCAGAAAAATGGAAATACGATAGCAGGATGTTCATGAAACATCACCTACATTTGCTTGTAATTTTTATTCATGAAAAAAATATTGTTTGTACCTTTTTATTTTTAATAATGTTAATAACATTAATTACCTCAGGTAGTTTAAAGGGTGCTTTTGTCCTGAATGCAAATGATATGCAGATAAAGGTAATGTTTATCTGAACATTTTGATATCTTATTTGCATTTTTATGAGTTCATATGAATTAGTTATGAATTTTCAAAGTTTTGGTCAAACGGTCAAAGGGCATTCGAGGGACCTCGACGGAAAAAGTAAGGGCAAAACTGAGCAAGCTTGAAAAGTAAGAGCAAAACCCATGGGTAGGAACTAACTAGGGGCAAAAATGCAATTGTCCCATGAGATGGGACAAAGGCTTACTCCAGTTTGGGGTTGTATTGCTTGGGTTTCGATTACCAGGGAGCGAATCCGCCTGACCTAGTTCTCGACTTGTTGTTTTCTTCCGTTAACCCACCGCCGGGTCACCCCTTTATATACACAGGTTGATGCCCAACGGCTTATAGAGTCCCGGCCGGCTCATACACAACGTGTCCGGCTCGGTGACTAACTAAGCTTGCCTTACAATACAAGTTACACATATGGCGGTTCATCCTCTTGGGCCTCAAGTCGCCTCTGGGTCTTGGGCCTTCAATGGGCTTCCTTCATGGCTCGCCATCTTCATCTTTAAGTCGTCAATGGTATAACTCGGCCCCTCCTGGGCGAGTTATACCTAATAGTTATATCCCCAACATTAGGCCCTAGGTTGATTTGAACTTGTTCACATCAATCTTCAATGCTTGACTTGTCAAAATCTTGCCTCGTGCATTTTATGAATTTGATGTAACCCGCCATGACGTCGGCTCATAGAATCATATTAACCCGCCATGACGTCGTCTCGCATTAATTTTGCACGAAGCCCAGAATATCCTAATAAATCCTTATCTTTTAATGAACATCCCAAAAATTGAGGCGTCCACATAACCATATGATGATTTCAGCCTCCTCGATTCCCGCGCATGCCTTTTATCCATCCTCTTATAAATAGGGATGGGGTCCTTTTCATTTCCCCCCTTGCCTCCTCGTCTTCATCTTCCTCTTGCGAATCCTCTACAGACCGACCTCCGTCGCCGCCGACCTCCGTTCGCTGCACCAACTCAGTCCGTTGCATCAACCTAACTGGACTAGAGAACGTCGGTGCGCCACCGCTGTCCATCAGCATCCCTAAGTGCTCATCTTCCCATGCCTCAGATCTGCACTAGGGTTTGTTAGTTCTTCGGTGTTCTTTGCTGTTCTGCGCCATCCCTCCGTAGCGCGCTCATTTTAATCCGAAAATAGTGTTGAAGGCGCGCGGAAGTTGTTTGACACCCCCTCTCAATCATAGGAACCATCCTTTTTATACAGAGAATCTTCAAGCAAACAAGTTCCTCTGCTGTCATCCTATCACAACCTTTAGGTTTAGAATTTATTTTCCTTTTCCAAACTGTGACAGATCCAAAAGTATAGAATCAAGCCGCAAAATCTTGTTTGTCCAGCACTTAGCCAAATATTTACTGATAGATCAGAAGTATCATAATTGTCATGGCGTCTTAAACCATAAACCGTGACTCGCCATATAACATTAGGCCCCATTGAGCCGCCAGCATGTGCTTCATAACATATATAACCTGGCAATATTTTCTCCTGTAGTTCACAATGTCAAAAGCGAAATCCGTCACCTCCGGTTTAGAATTGACTTCATTTTCTAAACTATTGTAGATCCATAGCCATTAGCCCTTCACGACGGTTTAAATAATAATTTGTAACCCGCCAGGTGCCTGCCTGTTTAACTCCGCACCGGTTTTTTAAATCACCAACTCAATGTTGATATAACCCAGTTATACTTTACCGGTTTAATCACATCTTAAATTGTCTTGTTTAGGCCGTGCACCCTAATCATGACTAAGACAGTTACGTCATGCGACTGGGTCCCTTCTATCGTCACAGAGGAAATGCTTCAAGAATATGTCAAAATCGGCTTCTTACCAGCAAAAAATGTCATTCACTGCATGTTCCAAAACCAGATGAAGTCAGACCTCAGCCATAGGATAGCGAGATTATTGTTTTTACTGATCAAATGTGGTTAAATTCTGATTTGAAAATTGGATAGGACCACCCATTTTATAAAATTCTAGAAATCCACTGACATTTTCACCCTCATCCTCCGCAATGCAGCCATGCACGTTTGATAACCAGAGAACCCAATTCTTCCTACGACATCCTGACCCATGGAGCAAGAGTCAGCGGCGGAGCTAGATGCAGATTACGCCTAGGGCTGTGCTATGTTGAGTGATAAACTTCTATGATTTTCTATGCTTTGCATGAAGAAATTACAAAGGAAGTTGTTTCTAGGCCTGGGGCTATAGCCCTAGCTGCCCTAGGCCTGTCTCCGCCACTGGCAAGAGTATTGTACCAAGCTTTAGCATCACCTTTTAAAGAGAAAGGAAATAATTTGAGAATAAAATAGTAGCGAGTTTTGTCATCATGAGTAAAGAGGGTGGCTATATCATTCAACTTAGTAAGATGTGCCACAACAGTTTTAGTTTCATAACCATGGAAAGGATCAGATTCAACCAAAGTGATTAACTCTGGGTCGAAAAATAATTCATAATCCTTATCATCAATAAAGATAGATGAAGTTGCAAACTTAGGATCACACTTTATTCTAGCATTTAGAGATTTTTCTTTATACTCGTGTAATAATTTCTCTAGATCATCTCTATCATTGCAAGCAAGAATATCTCCAGTTGCTTCTTCACTCATAACATAACCTTCTGTTACCTTAGGAAATTCATATCTAGGAAGGCTAGTTCTAGCAAGTGTTTCAGGAGATTCAGTTTCAAGCTCATCATCAGATTCAACAACATCATGTTGTATAACTATAGCAATTTGTTCATCAAGAAATTCACCAAGTGGCACATCATCATTAGCAAGCAAGGTACTAGCATCATCATAAGTGAGGGAGTCCTGGATTAGGGGGTCTCCGGACAGCCGGACTATTGGACTATGAAGATACAAGATTGAAGACTTCGTCCCATGTCCGGATGGGACTCTCCTTGGCGTGGAAGGAAAGCTAGGCAATACGGATATGAAGATCTCCTCCCTTGTAACTGACTTTGTGTAACCCTAGCCCCTCCGGTGTCTATATAAACCGGAGGGTTTAGTCCGTAGGACAACATATACAATCATACCATAGGCTAGCTTCTAGGGTTTAGCCTCTGCGATATCGTGGTAGATCAACTCTTGTAATACTCATATCATCAAGAACAATCAAGCATGACGTAGGGTATTACCTCCATCAAGAGGGCCCGAACCTGGGTAAACATCGTGTCCCCCGCTTCCTGTTACCATCCGCCTTAGACGCACAGTTCAGGACCCCCTACCCGAGATCCACCGGTTTTGACACCGACATTGGTGCTTTCATTGAGAGTTCCACTGTGTGTTGTCACCATAAGGCTTGATGGCTCCTTCGATCATTGGTAGCGATGCAGTCCAGGGTGAGGTTTTCCTCCCCGGACAGATCTTTGTATTCGACGGCTTCGCACTGCGAGCCAATTCGCTTGGCCATCTGGAGCAGATCGAGAGCTACACCCCTGGCCATCAGGTCAGATTCGGAAACTTAAACTACACTGCCGACGTCCACGGAGACTTGATCCTCGACGGATGCAAGCCCGTGTCAGGTGCGCCGCACAGTCACGACGAGCACGACGTAACTCTGCCGTGGGACAATGTTCGGGAGATCACATCTACAACTACTCCGCCGTCAATCCGGAGCAAATCGCGCCATCCGAGAGCGGAGGGAGAGACCCCGCCATGGAGACCGCACTCTTAGTGGCGATGGAGCCGGATACTGACTTCACCCCTTACAAGAGCCGTGTCGCCGAACCACTGGATTCACCTCCGGCCACGGACTCCGAGCCGCTTACATCCGTGCCCATCGAATCCGACTAGGCGTCGATCATGGAGTTCACCTCCGCGGATATCTTTCAGCACTCGCCCTTCGGCGATATGCTAAATTCATTAAGGTCCCTCTCCCTGTCAGGAGAACCTTGGCCGAACTATGTTCGGCTAGAATGGGATGCAGACGACGAAGAAATTCGCTGCCCACCCACCACCCACTTAGTAGCCACTGTCGACGATTTAACTGACATGCTCGACTTCGACTTCGAAGACATCGACAGTATGGACGACGATGCAGGAGACGAGCAGGAACCACCGCCCACAGGGCGCTGGACCGCTACATCATCATACGACATATATATGGTGGACACCCCTAAAGAAGGCAATGGCGACGAGACAACGGAGGATGACCCCTGCAAGAAGCAACCCAAGCGCCGACATCAGCGGCGCCGCTCTAAGTCCCGCCACAGCAAAAGTAGTGATACCGGCACAGGAGATAATAACACTCCGATAGCGCCGAAGACAATCCCCTCCAGCATGACGTAGAGCCGGAGGATGAACAAGCCAGCCCTCCAGAGCAGGCAGTAGATGGAGAACCAGAGGAGGACAATTACATGCCTCTCTCCGAAGACGAGGCGAGCCTCGGCGACGAAGAATTTATCGTGCCTGAGAACCCCGTCGAACAAGAGCGCCTCAAGCGCCGGCTTATGGCCACAACAAATAGCCTGAAGAAAAAGCAACAACAGCTTCAAGCTGATCAAGACTTGCTAGCAGACAGATGGACCGAAGCCCTTGTGGCCGAGGAATATGAACTCGAGCGCCCCTCCAAGAGTTACCCAAAACGCAGGTTGCTACCTCACCTCGAGGAGGAAGCATTGAAACCCCATGCACCAGTGTATGATACGGTTGACCGGTCACTACGTGGCCGAGCCAAAGAGGCGTTTTAGCCTGAAGTTAGCCTGCACCCCGCTGCCACTCAATCCAAAATACCAAGGCTCGGGGCAACACACGGGACCTGCGAGACGTATTGGACAGTAAGGCAAAACTTGCAAGGTCAATATACGGGTCACGGGCACGCGCGCCAACACGGGACGATGATCGTCGCGCCAGATATGCCAAAAGCAAATCCGGCCGGGCCGAATACAGCAGACAAGATTCATATGAACCGCGTCGAGATATAGCCCGGCACAGAGGCGCCGCACACCCCCTATGCTTCACTGATGAAGTTATGGATCAGGAATTCCCGGATGGTTTCAAACCCATAAATATCGAATCATATGATGGTACAACAGATCTCGCTGTATGGATTGAGGATTTCCTCCTTCACATCCACATGGCTCACGGTGATGATCTACACGCCATCATGTACCTCCCACTAAAACTCAAAGGACCAGCTCGGCATTGGCTGAATAGCTTGCCAGCAGACTCCGTCGGCAGTTGGGAGGATCTGGAAGACGAATTCCTTGACAACTTTCAGGGCACTTATGTGCGACCACCGGATGCTGATGACTTGAGCCATATAACTCAGCAGCCAGGGGAATCGGCCAGACAATTCTGGACTCGGTTCCTGACTAAGAAAAACAAAATTGTCGACTGTCCGGACGCAGAGGCCCTCGCGACATTCAAGCACAACATCCGTGACGAGTGGCTTGCCCGCCACCTTGGCCAGGAGAAGCCGAAGTCTATGGCAGCCCTCACGACACTCATGACCCGCTTTTGCGCGAGCGAGGATAGCTGGCTGGCTCGCAGCAATAACACATCGAGGAATTCGGGCACTTCGGATACCAAATATGCCAACGGCAGACAACGTCGTAACAGACCAAAACGCCGCAATAACGGTGATAACACCGAGGATATGGTAGTCAATGCCGGATTCAGAGGCTCTAGATCCGGTTAGCGTAAAAAGCCATTTAAAAGAAGTACTCCGGCTCCGTCCAGTTTGGATCGCATACTGGATCGCTCGTGTCAAATCCCCGGCACCCCCGACAAGCCAGCCAATCACACCAACAGAGAATGCTGGGTGTTCAAGCAGGCCGGCAAGTTAAATGCCAAAAACAAGGACAAGGGGCTGCATAGTGATGACGAGGAGGAGCCCCGGCCGCCGAACATGGGATGACAAAAGGGGTTCCCCCCACAAGTGAAGACGGTGAATATGATATACGCAACCCACATTCCCAAGAGGGAGCGGAGGCGTGCACTAAGGGACGTCTATGCGATGGAGCTCGTCGCCCCAAAGTTCAACCCATGGTCTGCTTGCCCGATCACCTTTGATCACAGGGATCACCCCACTAGTATCCATCATGGCGGATCGGCCACACTGGTCCTGGACCCCATCATCGATGGATTTCACCTCACCCGAGTCCTTATGGACGGTGGCAGCAGCCCGAACCTGCTCTATCAGGATACAGTGCGAAAAATGGGTATCGATCCCTTGAGGATCAAACCCACCAAAACAACATTTAAAGGCGTCATCCCAGGTGTAGAGGCCCATTGCACGGGCTCAATCACACTGGAAGTAGTCTTCGAATCACCGGACAACTTCCGAAGCGAGGAGTTAATCTTTAACATCATCCCATTTCGCAGTGGCTATCATGCACTGCTCGGACAAACTGCATTTGCAAAATTCAATGCAGTACCGCATTACGCTTACCTCAAGCTCAAGATGCCAGGAACTCGGGGGGTCATAATAGTGAATGGAAACACAGAACGCTCGCTCCGCACGGAAGAGCACACTGCGGCCCTCGCAGCAGAAGCACAAAGCAGCCTTTCAAGGCAAACCACCAATTCGGCGACACAGCCCCCGAACACCTTCAAGTGTGTCCGGAGTAAAGTGCAACATGATCGCCTGGCACGTTTAAAGCTCGCCTAGCAATTCAGCCCCCGTCCTAGTCCCAGTCAAGCGACGAAATCCGTGCCGCGCGTACATAATTACGCACTAAAAATACCATGGACATAGGCGGGGGCACAATCAGGGCCCATCCCGCAATGCGGCTTAACCGCCCTAGGGGCTGTATATATTTATCATTTCTTTTCTCTTTCAGGGCCTAACTCTCTGTAAGCCCTTTCCGGCAGTATGATTGCCGGACACATTGCGGGAAGGAACAACCAAGGCGGCAAGAAGCTAAGACGTACACGGGAACCCCCAGGTGGTCTCTAATAATAATACCCGCTTTCTATACACAGCTTGCCCTTGGATAGGACATTTCGAATAGTCCTAATTTCTGCTTATTGTACTACCTGTACCAGTACGCTTTAACGTATTATTTAAATAACAATGCATAGCATTAGTCTATTATTGCATTATTCATTCTTTTTTCCTTTATGTCCATTTATGACAATTTGCACCTGTCAATTCGGGTACGGTCAGTACGCCAGGGGCTTTCGTTTACCCATAATACGGTGCGAGAAGTCCGAACACTTTCGAAAGTGCGGCATCCCGAACTTATAGCATTATATGCATCAGCTCCGAATCATGTCTTTGGGTCAATAGTTGGGTTTGCCCGGCTCCCATGCTTTGGTACCTTGCGTTCCGCTTATCGGCTAAGGTAGCGGTGGGAGAACTACTGTGATTGTGTCCCGGTTCTTCCGGACGAGCACCTCAGTAGAGAAAGCCGAAAACTGACTATCATGATAAGGTGAGAGACTGGTCGCTGTTCAAGAGGTCTCAAGTAAGACTTTTTCTGCTTCAGGCGAGGAGTCGGCCTTGTCCGGCTTAGGCGTGTATAGCGCCCCAAATTCGGCCTTCCAAACTCTAGGGGCTTCGCCAAAATTTAAATTGTACACTTCTATGGCTAAGTGAGAGTGATAAAGCATTATAGTCCGACTGCCTGGTTCATTGCGCTGAACACCTCCCTTGAAGGACCCAAAATTGGGGTAAAGAGTGCTCAGGTTTATCCCGAACACCCCAATACTAGTTACATGGGGGCGGAAGACGACGACTGGCCAACTCTTAGATTTTATAAACGGGCGCACAGAAGGTAATATTTTAAATTAAAAAAGCGTTGCATGGCGCAAATGAACTCGTTTCATATTACAGGATCACATGAGCATGTTCATTCAAAAATTACATCCTTGGCACACTCATCCGCCACAAGGCGGGAACCCTTCAGGACACTCTCATAGTACATCTCGGGGCAGCGATGCTCCTTGCCCTCCGGCGGCCCCTCCTTCACCAGGTTCACGGCGTCCGGCTTTGCCCAGTGCACCTTCGCCGGGCAAAAGCCCTGCGCGCACCCTCGATGCAGACGGACCACTTTATGACTTCAAGCCGTGGGCAGGCGTCGACGAGCCGCCTTACCATACCAAAGTAGCCACCGGACAGGGGCTCGCCAGGCCACATCCGGACTATAAGGCCCCTCATGGCTTGTTTGGCCGCCTTGTGAAGCTCGACCAACTGCTTCAGCTGGTCGCTCAAGGGCATGGGGTGTTTGGTCCCAGTATACTGAGACTAGAACAACTTCTCCGTTGAGCTCCCCTCCCCAGCTCGGTAAAACTCTGCGGCATCTAGTACACTGCAGAGAAGATCTGCAAACGCTCCTGGAGAGCTCCGAACTCGGGTAAGAAAAAGGAAAGTTTCCTTCACATGCTTGCTTTGCATAATGAATGCCTTACCCGCTGCTATCTTCTTCACCGCGTCAATCTCCTGGAGGGCCTTGTGGGCTTCGGCCTTGGTGCTCCGGACGCTTTCAAGCGCCTGTGCGAGCCCGGACTCTCGCGTCTTAGAGTCAATCTCCAAGGACTCGTGCTTTTTGGTGAGAGCCTCGAGCTCTTGCCGCACCTCGCCTACTCGGGCTTCTTGCTTCTCCCGTTCAATGCGCTCCTTGGACGCTTTGTCTTCGGCCTCGGACAGCGCCTTCCTCAGGGTTGCCACTTCGGTCGTGGTCCCTGGCAAATCCATGATGATCCTATTACTTTAAACCCGAATTCCTTTTTAAATATATAGACAAGGGTATTGCTTGCCTTTGCTCTCCTCGAGCTGCCTCTTGGTAAGGCCGAGCTCATCCTCAGACTGCTCCAGGCCCTGCTTCACCGCAGAGACCTCCGCAGTACATGCGGCAGTGCCCAGCAGTGAAGCCTGCACATACACATAGACATTTTTCTGATTAGACACCTGCGTTATCATTTGATCCTCCATCCGGCCTTTCTTTCTGAACGCCGAACAGAGCATCAGGGGCTAGTATCCATGTGGGCATATTTTCCTATATCTTCATTGCTTACCTCAAAGCCTGTTAGGAGGCTGGCACAAGCTTCAGTCAGTCCATTTTTGGCGGACTAAACTTTCTCGATCACTGCACTCATGAAAGTACGGTGCTCTTTGTCGATGGAAGCGCCGCGAAGCGCTTCCAGCAAGTTGTCCGGTGCCTCTGGATAGACAGAGGACACCGACACGGGCGGCTTGCCCCCCTTAACGGGGGGTCGCCCACCGGAGTCCGGAACCACTGAAGATTCCGGTGCAGTGTTCGGCTGGGGGCCGAACCTGGAGCCCATGGGAGTCCGACTCCCTTTGCGACCAGGGTCCGGAAGGTTGCCTCGAGGCGCCCCCAGGACTGCCTCCCCTTGGCCCGGTGTCTGTTGAGACAACACCTCGACGTTGTCCGTAGGGAAAGGAGTTGAGGCATTCAGAAGAGAGTTGTTGTTCATATCCGACGAGTCCAACGAACTGCTCGACGAAGTTACGTCGAGATGAGCTCGGGACGGACTGCATAATCATGTTCGGCATGAGAAGAAGCAGTGCAGTAAAACATACCACGAATTACTATGGTGTCCGGATACTTACGACTTCGTCAGGGGCTTGACCCTGGGTAGCCACTCGTCGCCGCCGTAGGCAGCTGTCGTAGCGCAGTACGGAGGGAGGGTCTTGCCCTTCTTGGACCCTTCGGCCTCCCCGGCTGGGTCGGCCTTCCTTTTCTTGTCTCCCCCGGCTGGGGGGGGGGGACTTTCCTCTTCCTCCTCCTCATCTTCATGGGAGGAGTGCGCGTCGGAGTCATCGGATGATGAGTCCGATACAACCTTGCGCCGGAGACCCTTTCGGGTCCCCGCGGCCTTCTTCTTGGTCTTCTTCACCGGCACCTCGTAAGGTGCCGGAGTCAGCATCTCCGTTAGGAGAGCGCCTGCAGGATCTTCGGGCAGGAGGGCTGGGCAATCAAGCTGCTCCGCTGTCTTTATCCAGTCCTGTTAATGGCATAGAAGCTTAGATCTAGCATATGACTAAATCGAGGAAAATAAATACCCTGAGAGATATAAAAACTTATCGGATTGGCGCGGCGTTTTGCGCTGAGTCCGTGGTCCTCGGTGAGGGAAGGAGTAATCTCGGCGCCCTTGAACAGCACCCTCCAGACGTCCTCGTGCATCGTGTCATAGAGCTCTCGCAGCGTCTGGTGCTTGGCCGAGTCAAACTCCCACAAATTGAATGCCCGTAGTTGACACGGCAGGATCCGGCGGAAGAGCATGGCCTGGACCACGTTGACGAGCTTGATTTTCTTGCTCGTCATGTTCCGGATGCAGGTTTGGAGTCCGGTCAACTCTACCGAAGAACCCCATGACATGCCCTTCTCTTTCCAAGAGGTGAGCCGCGTGGGGATTCCAGATCGAAATTTGGGGGCCGCCACCCAGTTGGAGTCGCGCGGCTCGGTGATGTAGAACCACCTCGATTGCCACCCCTTTATGGTATCCACATAGGTGCCCTCGAGCCAGGTGACGTTAGGCATCTTGCCCAGCATGGCTCCTCCGCACTCTGCTTGCTGTCCACCCACCACCTTCGGTTTAACATTGAAGGTTTTCAGCCATAGGCCGAAGTGGGGCCTGATGCGGAGGAAGGCCTCGCACACGACGATAAACGCCGAGATGTTGAGGATGAAATTGTGGGCCAGATCATGAAAATCCAGCCCGTAGTAGAACATGAGCCCGCGGACAAACGGGTGGAGGGGAAATCCCAGTCCGCGGACAAAATGGGTAAGAAAAACTACCCTCTCATGGGGTTCGGGACAAAATGGGCATGATACCATCCCAACTTTCAACTTTTTCAGAGTTCATTTGAAATGCTTTCATGTCTTATGGTTCGAAACTTTGATACTTCGAAAGTGATTGTCCATTTTGTACACGAAGTGCATCAAGTTTTTGTCGTAACCCTCTCTACTTTTTGGAACATGCTATGTGGGTGAAATGATGATACCATGCCAACTTTCAACCTTTTCAGAGTTCATTTTGAAATGCTTTCCAATTTCAGAGTCATTTAGCTCAAAGAATGAATTAATAGCAAACAGAATGAACTACAAAACTTTTATGAAAATAAAAACAATCAACGAAAATATTATGTTATGATCAACTAAAATAAAACTATAATATTCTTCAATAGCAAAAAGAATATAATTTTTGTGACCTAAAATCAAACTATAAGTATTTAATTGTAAGTATAAATAAAAAATAAATAGCAAAGAAGAAAAAAAATACTATTTTTATAGTAAAGTTATTCATAAACTAGTGATTCACACAAATTTTATAAAATTCCAATTTAAACTATTCAAAATTTTAAAACTAATGGCACTAACAGAAAGTTTATAATTTTTATGACCTAAAAGCAAAAAGAAATCACTGAAAAACTATAAGTATTTAGTTGTAAGTATAAATAAAAAATAAATAGAAAATAAATTCTATTTTTATAGTAAAGTTATTCATAAACTAGTGATTCACACAAATTTTTAAAAATTCAAATTTAAACTATTCAAAATTTAAAACTAATGGCAGTAACAGAAAGTTTATAATTTTTGTGACCTAAAAGCAAAAAGAAATCACTAAAAAACTATAAGTATTTAGTTTTAAGTAGAAATACAAAAAATAAAAAACCAAAAAAATGTAGAAATAAAAAAGAAAAAACCAAAAAAATGCCTCCTACTGGGCCTCCACGGCCTGAATACGACTAGAAACCCTACATGGGCCAGGATTCAGGCCCGCAGAGGCCCAATAGGCCCACAGGCAGTAGCAAGTTTAGGCCCGAAAGCCTGCATTAGAGAGGAGCTCGAATGGGGAGGCACAACAGGGCTTATAAACCAGTGCCGGCGCCCTTCAGCTAGCAATGTGGGACTAAACTTTTGGGCGCTGGCAGCACAAGGGCATTGGTCCCGGTTGGTGGCACCAACCGGGACTAAAGGGGGCATTGGTCCCGGTTCGTGGCACCAACCGTGACCAATGCCCCCCTTTAGTCCCGGTTGGTGCCACCAACCGGGACCAAAGGCCGCCGCTTCCCGCCCTTTGGGCTGCTGAAAATTGGCCTTTGGTCCCGGTTTGTGGCACCAACCGGGACCAAAGGGGGGCATTGGTCACGGTTTGTGCCACAAACCGGGACCATTGCTCTGGCTATATATACAACCCTTGCGAAATTTTTGCCAACTGCTCCATTCCCCATCGCCGATGCCGCCAGGCTGCTCGTCCTCCCCGTCGCCGTTGCTGCGCCCTGCCCCATCGCCGTAGCCGTCGCCATCGCCGTCGCCGCGCCCCGAGCCCCGCCTCCTCGATCGTCCTCCTCATCGCCGTCGTCCGCCCTGCCCCGCGCCCCGCCTACTCGATCGTCCCCATCGCCGCGGCCGTACCCGTCTCCCCATCGCCCCGCGCACGCCGTCCCCGTCGCCGGCATCCCCGAGCCCGCCGTAGCTCCTTTCCCGTCGCTGGCCTCCTCTCCCCGTCGCCGCCCGCCCCCAGTGAGCTCCCCCCTTTCCCATCCCCGTCGCCGACGATGCCACCCATTGCCGCCGCTGCTCTCTGTTCATATATGCAAAAGTTACTTTTTTTAGAAAATCATCTATATATGTTCAGAAAAGTTCTATATGAATGTGGCTATATATATATGTTCAGAAAAGTTCTATATGTATGTGGCTATGTGAATATGCAAAGAAGAGGAGATGAAGAAGATGATATATTTTCTTATTCGTGGGTGTGTCGAGAGGGTCATCGATAACTTTAGTGAATTTTAGGTCATTTTCATTTTAGGTCATTTTAGGCGGGGAAGAAGGGGAAGAAGAGGGAGAAGAAGAGGGGGTCGAGAGGGGGTCTAGGGTCGCCGAGGGGTCGAGGGTCGTCGAACATGAGAGGAGGAAGAGGATAAAAAAGAAGAGGAATAAGAAAAGAAAAAAGAGGAGAAGAAAGAATAGAGGAGAAGATCTCCTCTATTCTTTCTTCTCCTCTTTTTTTCTTCTTCTTCCTCTTTTTTTTATCGGGAACGAGGGTCGTCGAGGGTCGCCGAGCGGTAGAGGAAGAAGAGGATAAAAAAGAAGAGGAAGAAAAAAAAGAGAGGGGTCGACAGTCGAGAGGGGGTCTAGGGTCGCCGAGAGGGGAGAGGAAGACGGGGAGAAATAAATAAGAAGAAGAAAAAAGAAGAAAAAGAAGAGGAGAAGAAGAAAGGAATAGAGGAGAAGAAGAGAAAAATAGAATATATATATTCTATTTTCTCTTTTCTCCTCTATTCCTTTCTTCTTCTCCTATTTTTCTTCTTCTTCTTTTTCTTCGACACGTGGGGGGGGGGGTCGAGAACGTCGGACATTCATGAGAGAGGCAAAGAAGAAGGGGAAGAAGAGGGAGAAGAAGAGGAGAGGAAGAAGAGGAAGTCTTCTCCTCTATTCTTTCTTCTCTTCTTTTTTCTTCTTCTTCTTCCTCTTTATTTTATCGGGAACGAGGGTCGTCGAGAGGGTCGCCGAGCGGTAGAGGAGAAACCCTAAATAAAAAGTATCGTCGGTGTGAGATACATGTACCGTCGGTGTCGGACACTACACCCACATCCCACAAGTGGCGCGGGCTTCGACGCCCACGTCACTTGTGGGACGTGGATGTAGTGTCCGACACCGAAGGCCACATGTATCTCACACCCACGATACTTGCTAGCTATTTAGGGTTTCCTCTACCGAAAAGAAGAGGAGAAATAAATAAGAAGAAGAAAAAAGAAGAAAAAGAAAAGGAGAAGAAGAAAGGAATAGTGGAGAAAAGAGAAAATAGAATTTCTATTTTCTCCACTATTCCTTTCTTCTTCTCCTCTTTTTTTTCTTCTTTTCTTCTTCTTCTTCTTCTTATTCTTATTAGCCGGAAGTAGAGAGAGGTTTCCTAGTGTCAAAGTATTGAAGAAATCCATGCCTTCATCATTAGCCGGAAGTAACCAGGGCATGTTGGTACGAAGTTCTGCAAAGTTGTTTTGGAATGGAGTCCCGGATAGAATAATCCACCTTTTGGTACCAATTCAGCAAAGGCCTTCCAAATAGCGATATTCGGAAGGCTCTTGCTGAACTTTGTACCAAAAGGCGGATTATCCTATCTGGGAGTCCGTTCCAGAACAACTTTGAAGAGCTTCGTACCATCATGCACATGTTACTTTCGCCTAATGATGAAGACATGGTTTTGTTGAATCCTGAGACACTACGCAACCTCCCGACCCCTCGGCGATCCTATCGAACATGAGAGGAAGAAGAGGATAAAAAAAGAAGAGGAAGAAGAAAAAAAGAGGAGAAGAAAGAATAGAGGAGATCTTTTCCTCTATTCTTTCTTCTCCTCTTATTTTTCTTCTTCTTCCTCTTTTTTATCGGGAACGAGGGTCGTCGAGGGACATAGATGTAGTGTCGTCGTTGTCGATATATACCCCCTCCCGATAGCTTACTATGATTAGGTAGCTAGTTCTACGTTTGGCACTAATATATCCATCTATCATGTTTGAATAATAATTGCCATGTTGTAAATATTTGTAGAAACTATGGACACCGCCCTAGACGAAACAACAAAAGAAGCGTTGTTGAGGGACATAATCGCAGAAGGAAGTGATGCCATCTCGTTGTTTCTCAATGAAACCGATGGTCTGGAAGGAGAGGGTGAACAAGCTGGCTACGGTGACCTAATGCCGGTGCAAGAAGAAGAACATGAGGACGGCTCCGGTGACCGAACCGAGTCCGGCCAGGTATATATATTAGTTAAGCCTATGCTGACTAGCTGATTGATGCATTCATTGTTTTGGTATGTACACATATTAATTAAGTCTTTGTTCTTTTTTCTAACCCTCCGGATCGAGCACAACTTCGGTAAAGAGACGAGGCCCGAAGAAAAAGTTGAGCTCGGATGAAAAGTTTGAGATCATAGCAATCGCGCCCGACGGCCAACCTATTGAACCCCTCCGAACAAAGAGCGCATTTGTTGCTCAGTGCGGGGTTCTGGTTAGGGACAAGATCCCGATAAGCATCCAGCAATGGTTTAAGCCGGCTACAGAAGACCCTGAGGTCTCTTATGTCAATGATATGCAGAAAAATGATCTTTGGACTGAGCTGAAGTCAAATTTCACCCTACCGCCTAAGGATAATCCAGAGAACCCAGTTAAAGAGAAATTAATCAAGTCTTTTGCTCTGAAGAGGATGGCAGAACTATTCAGGAGGTGGAAGAAAGAGCTGAATAAGTTTGTCGAAAATAATGAGACACCAGAATTTAAGGGCAGATATGAGAATATCAGAGATCACTGGCCCGCATTTGTGGCCCACAAGTCATCGGAAAAGAGTAAGAAGATGTCGGCGACAAACAAGCAAAATGCTGCGAAGAAGAAGCTTCACCATCGCACGGGGTCAGGTGGCTACCTCGTAGCCTGGCCTAAGTGGTCCAAGAGTGAGAATGATCTGGTTCATAAAGGGATCGAACCAGAGACAATTAACTGGCCAGACCGTTGCCGGACTTGGTTCTGTCTTGTGCGTATTCGGTTTCCCTTATATATTAGTCAAGGTTATAGTAATGTAATTGATGAGTTATGCATGTGTGTGCAGTTACCACTATATTCTCCTAGAGATTAAGCTTGAGCAGGGAGTAGTAACTGTCTTGGACTCTAAACGAAAAGATCCCAAGGAGTATGCGGACATGACTGAAATCCTCAAGAAGTAAGTTAAATCGATCATTATCCACCATATCAGCAACTTTGTTCATTTCCTGATATCAAGTAATTGTTTTCTTTGTCCGGCAGGGTTTGGAGAAAATTCACCAAAACAGTTCCGGGACTGCCGAAGGAGTTGGAATTTAGACACCCGAAAGTAAGTACTATAGTATCATGTTCCGCGCATCTCCTAGTGATTCAAGCGCTAGTTTCATCAATACCATTTAGCATTCTTGCTTATCAGTTTGATTGACCTCTATTTCTTGTAAAGTGGTTGTGGCAGGAACAAGGGAATGATTTCTGTGGATACTACATCTGCGAGTCCATCCGCCACACGACCTGTGAGCGGGGCGGGTACTCTAACGAACAATATGAAGTACGTAAATAATAACATTCACAATTTTATTTTATTACCATAATTTGTGTTGAGTTTCATTCATTTATATATATATGTATTGACCCCCTTCTTCAAATTAGATGTTTCGGAAGCGGGATGAACTCCTAGCACCAGCTCGCATGTGAGCAATTCAAGAGGAATTGGCGGCATTCTTTCTTGACCACGTGATCCCTGAAGACGGAGAATTCTATGTGGACCCTGAGTCCGTATGATTACATTTGTAAGAGATAATTATTGTATATATGTAGCCGGTAGTGTCAGATAGATATACGAGAACTTGTTGTTCGACCAATCTCTCGGAGAAGGAGAGGTGGTCGATATCACTTCTCTCTGTATATATGCATATATGTTCATGACGATCTTCTGTTTCCTTCGTTTGCTTACTAGCTAGCTAGCGTGTCTAGTCCTCTCTATATACGTATGTATAGTACGTAGCGTCGACCAAGCACGGACATAAGAGAGGACACTTCTCTCTATTAATTATAACTAGCTAACACAATATATGAAACACCTAAATTAACCCCGCAAAACCCCCAACCCCCCCCCTTTCAAAAAAAACAAAAACCCCAGCCACAGAAGTGCTGACGCGTGGATGCCTATTGGTCCCGGTTGGTGCCACCAACCGGGACCAAAGGGTCTCCTGACTGGGCTCTGCGCAATGCCCACGTGGAGGGCCTTTAGTCCCGGTTCTGGATTGAACCGGGACTAAAGGGGGGAGGTATTAGTACCGACACTTTAGTCCCGGTTCCGGAACCGGGACTAAAGGCCCTTACGAACCGGGACTATAGGCCCTTTCTCTACCAGTGATCCTTTGGCCGGACTATTGGACTATGAAGATACAAGATTGAAGACTTCGTCCCGTGTCCGGATGGGACTCTCCTTGGCGTGGAAGGCAAGCTAGGCAATACGGATATGAAGATCTCCTCCCTTGTAACCGACTCTATGTAACCCTAGCCCCCTCCAGTGTCTATATAAACCGGAGGGTTTAGTCCGTAGGACAACATATACAATCATACCATAGGCTAGCTTCTAGGGTTTAGCCTCTATGATCTCATGGTAGATCAACTCTTGTAATACTCATATCATCAAGAACAATCAAGCAGGAGATAGGGTATTACCTCCATCAAGAGGGCCTGAACCTGGGTAAACATCGTGTCCCCCGCTTCCCGTTACCATCCGCCTTAGACGCACAGTTCGGGACCCCCTACCCGAGATCCACCGGTTTTGACACTGACAATAAGCATCATTCATAGTAGAAGGAGCATCATCAATAACTTGCGACATATCAGAATTAATAGCATGTGGTGGTGTTGCAAATTTCTTCATAACAGAAGGTGAATCTAAAGCAGAACGGGATGGCAGTTCCTTACCTCCCCTCGTCCTTGAGGGAAATATCTTAGTCTTTGGATCCTTCAGATTCTTCATAGTTATAATATAATAATAATCCCAAGTGACTCAAAAAATATAGCTATGCTCCCCGCAACGGCGCCAGAAAAAGGTCTTTATAACCCACAAGTATAGGGGATCGCAACAATTTTCGAGGGTAGAGTATTCAACCCAAATTTATAGATTCGACACAAGGGGAGCCAAAGAATATTTGAAGGTATTAGCAGTTGAGTTGTCAATTCAATCACACCTGGAGATTAATTATCTGCAGCAAGTAATCAGTAGCAAAGTAGTTTGATAGTTTTGATAATAGTGACAGCAGCAATAGTAACAATAATAGTGATAGCAGTAATTTTGTAGCAAGTGTAACAGTGATGATAGCAGTAGTAACTTAGCAGAAACAATGTGGAAAAGTTCCTACGCATTGGATCGGTGACTTGTTGGATGATATTCATCATGTGACAGTTAGAACCTAGGGCGATACGGCACTAGCTCTAGTTCATCGATATAATGTAGGCATGTATTCCGTAAATAGTCATACGTGCTTTATTAAAAGAACTTACATGACATCTTTTGTCCTACCCTCCCGTGGCAGCGGGGTCCATATTGGAAACTAAGGGATATTAAGGCCTCCTTTTAATAGAGAACAGGAACAAAGCATTAACACATAGTGAATAGATGAACTCCTCAAACTATGGTCATCATCGAGAGTGGGCTCGGTTGTTGTCACTCCGGGGTTGTCGGATCATAACACGTAGTAGGTGACTATAACTTGCAAGATTGGATCTAGAACATGAATATAATGATGATAACATAAACGTTTCAGATCTGAAATCATGGCACCCGGGCCCAAAGTGACAAGCATTAAGCATGGCAAAGTCATAGAAACATCAATCTAAGAACATAATGGATACTAGGGATCAGGCCCTAACAAAACTAACTCGATTACATGATGAATCTCATCCAACTCCTCACCGACCAGCGAGCCTACGAAGGAATTACTCACTCCCGGTGGGGAGCATCATGGAATTGGCATGGAGAAGGGTTGGTGATGTCGAAGAACGAAGATCCCCCTCCCCGGAGCCCCAAACGGACCCCAGATCTGCCCTCTCGAGGAAGAACAGGGCTAGGCGGCGGCTCCTTCTCATGGATCGCGATAATTCTTTCTCCCTGGTTTTTTTCACCGAAAATAGGAATTTATAGTGTCAGGGTTGAGGTCTGCAGGGCCACCAGGTGGGTACAACCCACCTGGGCACGCCAGGAGAGGGGGCACGCCCTGGTGGGTTGTGCCCACGCAGGAGCCCCTCTCCGGTAGGTCTTGGCTCCAGAAATTCTTATATATTATATAAAAATTCCTCAAAAAGTTCCGTTCCATGCTGAGAACTTTTATTTCTGCACAAAAACAACACCATGATAGTTCTGCTGAAAACAACATCAGTCCGGGGTTAGTTTCATTCAAATCATGCAAATTAGAGTCCAAAACAAGAGGAAAAGCATGAAAAAAGTAGATACATTGGAGACGTATCAACTCCCCCAAGGTTAAACCTTTGCTTGTCCTCAAGCAATTCAGTTGATAAACTGAAAGTGAGAAAGATAAAATTTTACGAACTCTTTTGCTCTTGTTTGCATAAATAAGCTTAAACGACACCCAGGTTTTCAGCCAGCATTATAACTAACCATGTCGACAATAACTCTTAAACATTATAATGACTCATATCAATGACATAATCAGCTAGCGAGCAATAATAAGATATCTCAAACGGAAATACGTTGTCAAAACAACCATGGTATAATATAACAATAGTGGTATCTCACTAGCCCTTTCTGAGACCATAAAACATAAATGCAGAGCACCTCCAAAGTTCAAGCAGCGACTAAACATTGTAATTCATGGTAGAAAAGATCCAGTCATGATGCACCCAACATTAGCTACACACAATGCATAAATCATGACAATTGTGCTATACTCAGTTTCTGGCGCTTGTTTTAGAAGGTGATGACACAACATAAAAGTAAATAGATAGTCCCTTCGCAGAGGGAAGCAGTGATTTGCATAGGTGGCAGAGCTCAATTTTTAAAACTGAGATAAATGATTAGTTTGAGACATGCACACTTCTCATTTACTTCACGACCATCAGTTATCAACATCTTCCATGCTAAGTACGCTAGTGGCGGTTCCCAAGTGATAAATTAAAGTAAAGGTTTACTCCCCCTCCACCATCAATCACACTCCACGGCTTGTCCGAAACAACAGGTGCCGTCCATACCAACATCAGTCCCGGGGAGTTTTGTTTAATTATTTGCATTTTTGAGTTTAGGACTGGGAATCCCTATTACTGCCCATTTTCTCATGCGATGGCGAGTGAATAAACACTTGACCTGAGAATAACCCTCTTAGCATGGAAGATATCGACCACCTCCTCTCGTTCCATGAACAATCTAGGCACACAAAATGGATAATTTTTAGAAGTTTTTAGAGGTGGCACATGCAAATTTACTTAGGATGGCAGGGTAATACCGTGTATAGGTAGGTATGGTGGACTCATCTGGAATAACTTTGGGTTCAAGGTTTTTGATGTACAAGCAGAATTCCCAGTTAGTACAGGCGAAGGCTAGTAATTTAGATTGAGAAGCGGCTAGCTAGAAAGCAACAATGATCATAACCATGCATTATGCGTAAGTAACATTGGACACTAGCATGAGTAGGATATGAACACCATGAACACAAATATTATAGAGACTATGTTGGTTTTGATTCAACTACATGCATGAACATGTACCAAATCAAGCCACTTGAACATTCAGAGGAGGATACCATATCATCATACTACATCACAATCATTTTAATTTTTTAATGCAATGTTGATATCAGAGATAAATCATTATCAACTCCCAGCTACTTATGCATGGCATGAGAAACTATAATCTCTAATTGTCATTTGATATGTCTCCAACGTATCTATAATTTTTGATTGCTCCATGCTATATTATCTACTGTTTTGGACATTATCGGGCTTTATTATCCACTTCTATATTATTTTTGGGACTAACCTATTAACCGGAGGCCCAGCTCAGAATTGCTATTTTTTTTGCCTGTTTTAGGGTTTCGAAAAAAAGGAATATCAAACGGAGTCCAAACGGAATGAAACCTTCGGGAACGTGATTTTCTCAACGAACAAGACCCGGGAGACTTGGACCCTACATCAAGAAACAAGAGAGGAGGCCACGAGGTAGGGGGGCGTGCCCACCCCCACCAGGCGTGCCCTCCACCCTCGTGGGCCCCTTGTTGCTCCACCGACGTACTCCTTCCTCCTATATATACCTATGTACCCCCAAACGATCAGATATGGAGCCAAAACCCTAATTCCACCATCGCAACTTTCTGTATCCACGAGATACCATCTTGGGGCCTGTTCCGGAGCTCCTCCGGAGGGGGCATCGATCACGGAGGGCTTCTACATCAACACCGTAGCCCCTCTGATGAAGTGTGAGTAGTTAACCTCAAACCTACGGGTCCGTAGTTAGTAGCTAGATGGCTTCTTCTCTCTTTTTGGATCTCAATACAATGTTCTCCCCTCTCTTGTGGAGATCTATTCGATGTAATCTTCTTTTTGCGGTGTGTTTGTTGAGACCGATGAATTGCAGGTTTATGATCAAGTCTATCTATGAATAATATTTGAATCTTCTCTGAATTCTTTTATGTATGATTGGTTATCTTTGCAAGTCTCTTCGAATTATCAGTTTGGTTTGGCCTACTAGATTGATCTTTCTTGCATGGGAGAAGTGCTTAGCTTTGGGTTCAATCTTGCAGTGTCCTTTCCCGGTGATAGTAAGGGCAGCAAGGCACGTATTGTATTGTTGCCATGGAGGATAACAAGATGGGGTTTTCTTCATATTGCATGAATCTATCCCTCTACATCATGTCATCTTGCTTAAGGCGTTACTCTGTATTTAACTTAATACTCTAGATGCATGCTGGATAGCGGTCGATGAGTGGAGTAATAGTAGTAGATGCAGGCAGAAGTCGGTCTACTTGTCTCGAACATGATACCTAGATATTCTCACAACTATGCTCAATTCGGTCAATTGATCAATAGTAATTTGTTCACCCATCGTAGAATACTTATGCTCTCGAGAGAAGCCACTAGTGAAACCTATGGCCCCCAGGTCTATCTTTATCATATTAATCTCCTACTACTTTGTTATTTACTTTGCCTTTATTTTACTTTGCATCCTTATCATAAAAATACCAAAAATATTATCTTATCATATCTATCAGATCTCACTCTCGTAAGTGGCCCTATAGGGACTGACAACCCCTATTTGTGTTGGTTGCGAGGATTTATTTGTTTTGTGTAGGTGCGAGGGACTCGCGCGTAGCCTCCTACTGGATTGATACCTTGGTTCGCAAAAACTGAGGGAAATACTTACGCTACTTTGCTGCATCATCCCTTCCTCTTCGGGGAAAACCAACACAGTGCTCAAGAGGTAGCAAGAAGGATTTCTGGCGCCGTTGCCAGGGAGGTCTACGCAAAAGTCAACATACCAAGTACCCATCACAGACCCTTATCTCCTGCATTACATTATTTGCCATTTGCCTCTCGTTTTCCTCTCGCCCACTTCACCCTTGCCGTTTTATTTGCCCCCCCTCTCTATCCTCCCTCTCTTTCTCCGTTTGCCTCTTTTTGCTCGCTTGCATTTTGTTTGCTTGTGTGTTCATTTGCTTGCTTGTCACGATGGCTCAAGATAATACTAAATTGTGTGACTTCACCAATACAAACAATAATGATTTTATTAGCACTCCGATTGCTCCTCTTACCGATGCTGAATCTTGTGAAATTAATGCTGCTTTGCTGAATCTTGTGATGAAAGATCCGTTTTCCGGCTTTCCTAGTGAGGATGCCGCTACCCATCTAAATAGCTTCGTTGATTTGTGTGACATGCAAAAGAAGAAAGATGTGGATAATGATATTGTTAAATTGAAGCTATTTCCTTTTTCGCTTAGAGATCGTGCTAAAGCTTGGTTTTCGTCTTTGCCTAAAAATAGTATTGATTCATGGAACAAGTGCAAAGATGCTTTTATCTCTAAGTATTTTCCTCCCACTAAGATCATCTCTCTTAGAAACGATATTATGAACTTTAAGAAACTTGATAATGAACATGTTGCACAAGCTTGGGAGAGAATCAAATTAATGATACATAATTGCCCTACTCATGGTTTAAAGTTATGGATGATTGTTCAAAATTTCTATGCTGGATTGAATTTTGCTTCTAGAAATCTTTTAGATTCGGCCGCAGGAGGCACTTTTATGGAAATCACTTTAGGAGAAGCTACTAAACTCCTAGATAATATTATGGTTAATTATTCTCAATGGCATACTGAAAGATCTACTAATAAAAAGGTGCATGCGATAGAAGAAATTAATGTTTTGAGTGGAAAGATGGATGAACTTATGAAATTATTTGCTAATAAGAGTGTTTCTTCTGATCCTAATGATATGCCCTTGTCTACCTTGATTGAGAATAATAATGAATCTACGGATATGAATTTTGTTGGTAGGAACAATTTTGGTAACAACGCGTATAGATGAAATTTTAATCCTAGGCCTTATCCTAGTAATTCCTCTAATAATTAAGGTAATTCCTACAACAATTCTTATGGAAATTATAGTAAGATGCCCTCTGATTTTGAATCTAATATTAAAGAATTTATTACTTCACAAAAGAACTTTAATGCTATGATTGAAGAAAAATTGCTTAAGATTGATGATTTGGCTAGGAACGTTGATAGAATTTCTCTTGATGTTGATTCTTTGAAACTTAGATCTATTCCACCTAAGCATGATATCAATGAGTCTCTCAAAGCCATGATAGTTTCCATTGATGAGTGCAAAGAAAAAACCGCTAGGATGCGTGCTAAGAAAGATGCCTTTATAAGAGCGTGTTCTTCTAGTTGCTATGAAAATAAAGATGAAGATTTAAAAGTTATTGATGTGTCCCCTATTAAATCTTTGTTTTGAAATATGAATCTTGATAATTATGGGACTGAATATGATCCACCTTTACCTAGAAGGCGTTCCAAGAATTCTGAATCTTTTGATCTTGATGCTAAATTTGATAAAAGTGGGATTGAAGAAATTAAAACCCTAGATGTTGCTAAACCCACTATTATGGATTTCAAGGAATTTAACTATGAAAATTGCTCTTTGATTGATTGTATTTCCTTGTTGCAATTCGTGCTAAATTCTCCTCATGCTTATAGTCAAAATAAAGCGTTTACTAAACATATCGTTGATGCCTTGATGCAATCTTATGAAGAAAAACTTGAATTGGAGGTTTCTATCCCTAGAAAACTTTATGATGAGTGGGAACCAACTATTAAAATTAAAATTAAAGATCATGAATGCTATTCTTTATGTGATTTGGGTGCTAGTGTTTCCACGATTCCAAAGACTTTGTGTGATTTGTTAGGTTTCCGTGATTTTGATGATTGCTCTCTAAACTGGCACCTTGCGGATTCCACTATTAAGAAACCTATGGGAAGAATTAATTATGTTCTTATTGTTGCAAATAGGAATTATGCTCCCGTAGATTTTATTGTTCTTGATATAGATTGCAATCCTTCATGTCCTATTATTCTTGGTAGACCTTTCCTTAGAACGATTGGTGCAATTATTGATACAAAGGAAGGAAATATTAGATTCCAATTTCCATTAAGGAAAGGCATGGAACACTTTCCTAGAAATAAAATTAAATTACATTATGAATCTATTATGAGAGCCACTTCTGGATTGCCTACCAAAGATGGCAATACCTAGATCTATTCTTGCTTGTTATGCCTACCTAGGGGCGTTAAATGATAGCGCTTGTTGGGAGGAAACCCAATTTTATTTTTATTCCTTGATTTTTTCTCCTGTTTAGTATAAATAAATTATTTAGCCTCTGTTTTTGTTGTGTTTTTTGTGTTTAATTAGTGTTTGTGCCAAGTAGAACCGTTGGGAAGACTTGGGGAAAGTTTTGTTGAACTTGCTGTAAAAAACAGAAACTTTAGCGCTCACGAGAACTGCTGTAATTTTTATTTGGAAAGTGATATTTAGTTAATTCTTTTTTAAGATGTTTAATATATAAATTCCTCACGTCCAGAAATTTATGTTATAATTTTTGGGGTTCCAGATCTTGCGCTAGCTACAGATTACTACAGACTGTTCTGTTTTTGACAGATTCTGTTTTTCGTGTGTTGTTTGCTTATTTTGATGAATCTATGGCTAGTAAAATAGTTTATAAACCATAGAGAAGTTGGAATACAGTAGGTATAACACCAATATAAATAAATAATGAGTTCATTACAGTACCATGAATCGGTCTTTTATTTTCTTTCGCTAACGGAGCTCACGAGATTTTCTACTTTAAGTTTTGTGTTGTGAAGTTTCCAAGTTTTGGGTAAAGATTTGATGGATTATGGAACAAGGAGTGGAAAGCGCCTAAGCTTGGGGATGCCCATGGCACCCCCAAGATAATCTAAGGACACCTAAAAGCCAAAGCTTGGGGATGCCCCGGAAGGCATCCCCTCTTTCATCTACTTCTATCGGTAACTTTACTTGGAGCTATATTTTTATTCGCCACATGATATGTGTTTTGCTTGGAGCGTCTTGTATGATTTGAGTCTTTGCTTGTTAGTTTACCACAATCATCCTTGCTGTACACATCTTTTGAGAGAGCCATACATGATTTGGAATTTGTTAGAATACTCTATGTGCTTCGCTTATATCTTTTGAGTTATATAATTTTGCTCTAGTACTTCACTTATATCTTTTAGAGCACGGTGGTGGATTTGTTTTATAGAAACTATTGATCTCTCATGCTTCACTTAGATTATTTTGAGAGTCTTAATAGCATGGTAATTTGCTTAAAATCCTAATATGCTTGGTATGCAAGATTAATAATAAAAACTTTCTTATGAGTGTGTTGAATACTAAGAGAAGTTTGATGCTTGATGATTGTTTTGAGATATGGAGGTAATAATATCAAAGTCATGCTAGTTGAGTAGTTGTGAAATTGAGAAATACTTGTGTTGAAGTTTGCAAGTCCCGTAGCATGCACGTATGGTAAACTTTATGCAACAAATTTGAAACATGAGGTGTTATTTGATTGTCTTCCTTATGAGTGGCGGTCGGGGACGAGCGATGGTCTTTTCCTACCAATATATCCCCCCTAGGAGCATGCGCGTAGTACCGAGGTTTTTGATGACTTGTAGATTTTTGCAATAAGTATGTGAGTTCTTTATGACTAATGTTGAGTCCATGGATTATACGCACTCTCACCCTTCCATCCTTGCTAGCCTCTTCGGTACCGTGCATTGCCCTTTCTCACATTGAGAGTTGGCGCAAATTTCACCGGTGCATCCAAACCCCGTGATAGGATACACTCTTTCACACATAAACCTCCTTAGATCTTCCTCAAAACAGCCACCATACCTACCTATTATGGCATTTCCATAGCATTCCGAGATATATTGCCATGCAACTTTCTGTCATTCAGTTCATCATGACACATTCATCATTGTCATATTGCTTAGCATGATCATGTAGTTGACATAGTATTTGTGGCAAAGCCACCGTTCATAATTCTTTCATACATGTCACTCTTGGTCCATTGCATATCCCGGTACACCGCCAGAGGCATTCATATAGAGTCATCTTTTGTTCTAGTATCGAGTTGTAATCATCGAGTTGTAAATAAATAGAAGTGTGATGATCATCATTTTCTAGAGCATTGTCCCAAGTGAGGAATAAAAAAAGGGAAAGGCCATACAAAAAGGGAAGGCCAAAAAAAGAGAAAGGCCATAAAAAAGAGAAAAGGCCCAAAAGAAAAAAATCTGAGAGAAAAAGATAGAAGGGACAATGTTACTATCCTTTTACCACACTTGTGCTTCAAAGTAGCACCATGATCTTCATCGTAGAGAGTCTCTCATGTTATCACTTTCATATACTAGTGGGAATTTTTCATTATAGAAATTGGCTTGTATATTCCAACAATGGGCCTCCTCAAGTGCCCTAGGTCTTCGTGAGCAAGCAAGTTGGATGCACACCCACTAGTTTATTTTGTTGAGCTTTCATACATTTATAGCTCTAGTGCATCCGTTGCATGGCAATCCCTACTCCTTGCATTAACATCAATCAATGGGCATCTCCATAGCCCATTGATTAGCCTCGTTGACGTGAGACTTTCCCCTTTTTGTCTTCTCCACATAACCCCCCTCATTATATTCTATTCCACCCATAGTGCCATGTCCACGGCTCGCGCTCATATATTGCGTGGAAGTTTATAGGTTTGAGATTACTAAAGTATGAAACAATTGCTTGGCTTGTCATCGGGGTTGTGCATGATGAGAGCATTCTTGTGTGAGAAAATGAAACATGACTAAACTATATGATTTTGTAGGGATGAACTTTCTTTGGCCATGTTATTTTGAGAAGACATAATTGCTTAGTTAGTATGCTTGAATTATTATCATTTTTATGTCAATATGAACTTTTGTCTTGAATCCTTCGGATCTAAATATTCATACCGCAATTAAGAAGAATTACATTAAAATTATGCCAAGTAGCACTCCGCATCAAAAATTCTGTTTTTATCATTTACCTACTCGAGGACGAGCAGGAATTAAGCTTGGGGATGCTTGATACGTCTCCAACGTATCTATAATTTTTGATTGCTCCATGCTATATTATCTACTGTTTTGGACATTATTGGGCTTTATTATCCACTTTTATATTATTTTTGGGACTAACCTATTAACCGGAGGCCCAACCCAGAATTGCTGTTTTTGCCTGTTTTAGGGTTTCGAAGAAAAGGAATATCAAACGGAGTCCAAACGGAATGAAACCTTCGGGAACGTGATTTTCTCAACGAACAAGACCCGGGAGACTTGGACCCTACGTCAAGAAACAAGAGAGGAGGCCACGAGGTAGGGGGGCGCGCCCACCCCCACCAGGTGCGCCCTCCACCCTCGTGGGCCCCCTGTTGCTCCACCGACGTACTCCTTCCTCCTATATATACCTACGTACCCCCAAACGATCAGATACGGAGCCAAAACCCTAATTCCACTGCTGCAACTTTCTGTATCCATGAGACCCCATCTTGGCGCCTGTTCCGGAGCTCCGCCGGAGGGGGCATCAATCATGGAGGGATTCTACATCAACACCATAGCCCCTCCGATGAAGTGTCAGTAGTTTACCTCAGACCTACGGGTCCATAGCTAGTAGCTAGATGGCTTCTTCTCTCTTTTTGGATCTCAATACAATGTTCTCCCCCTCTCTTGTGGAGATCTATTCGATGTAATCTTCTTTTTGCGGTGTGTTTGTTGAGACCGATGGATTGTGGGTTTATGATCAAGTCTATCTATGAATAATATTTGAATCTTCTCTGAATTCTTTTATGTATGATTGGTTATCTTTGCAAGTCTCTTCGAATTATCAGTTTGGTTTGGCCTACTAGATTGATCTTTCTTACAATGGGAGAAGTGCTTAGCTTTGGGTTCAATCTTGCAGTGTCCTTTCCCGGTGACAGTAAGGGCAGCAAGGCACGTATTGTATTGTTGCCATTAGGATAACAAGATGGGGTTTTCTTCATATTGCATGAGTCTATCCCTCTACATCATGTCATCTTGCTTAAGGCGTTACTTTGTTTTTAACTTAATACTCTAGATGCATGCTGGATAGCGGTCGATGAGTGGAGTAATAGTAGCAGATGCAGATGCAGGCAGGAGTCGGTCTACTTGTCTCGGATGTGATGCCTATACACATGATCATACCTAGATATTCTCATAACTATGCTCAATTCTATCAATTGCTCAACAGTAATTTGTTCACCTACCGTAGAATACTTATGCTCTCGAGAGAAGCCACTAGTGAAACCTATGGCCCCCGGGTCTATCTTTATCATATTAATCTCCTACTACTTAGTTATTTACTTTGCCTTTATTTTACTTTGCATCCTTATCATAAAAATACCAAAAATATTATATTATCATATCTATCAGATCTCACTCTCGTAAGTGGCCCTATAGGGTTTGACAACCCCTATCTGCGTTGGTTGCGAGGATTTATTTGTTTTGTGCAGTGCAACACCCTCGATGCGGCTATATCTCCCACGTGTCGAAGCACGACTTAGAGGCATAACCGCATTGAAAGCAATGTCGCAAGTGAGGTAATCTTCACAACAATCCATGTAAATAAATAAGGGAAAGGAACATAGTTGGCTTACACTCGCCACGTCACACAAATACATAAATAAGGCATTGCATCACAAGATACAAACAAGGTCCGACTACGGAACCCAAAATAAAAGAAGACTACCCCAAAAGCTACACAGATCCCCGATCATCCCAACTGGGCTCCACTACTGATCAACTGGAAACGGAACAACGTAACGAACACGATCTTCATCGAGCTCCTCCTTGAGCTCAGTTGCGTCACCTGCATGATATCATCGGCACCTGCAAACTGGTTTTGGAAGTATCTGTGAGTCACGGGGACTCAGCAATCTCACACCCTCGCGATCAAGACTACTTAAGTTTATGGGTAGGTAAAAGGTATGAGGTGGAGCTGCAGCAAGCGACTGGCATATTAGGTGGCTAACATACGCAAATGAGAGCGAGAAGAGAAGGCAAAAGCACGGTCGAACAAACTATGATCAAGAAGTGATCCTAGAACAACCTACGCCAAACATAACTCCAACACCGTGTTCACTTCCCGGACCCCGCCGAGAAGAGACCGTCACGGTAACACACACGGTTGATGCATTTTAATTAAGACAAACTTTAGGTTTTCTACAACCGGACATTAACAAATTCCCATCTGCCCATAACCGCGGGCACGGCTTTCGAAAGTTCAAATCCCTGCAGGGGAGTCCCAACTTAGCCCATCACAAGCTCTCACGGTCAAGGAAGGATATTCCTTCTCCCAGGAAGACCCGATCAGGCTCGGAATCCCGGTTACAAGACATTTTGAGAATGGTAAAACTAAACCAACAAAGCCACCCGGATGTGCCGAAAAATCTCGATAGGAGCTGCACATATCTCGTTCTCAGGGCACACCGGATTGTCCAAACTTCCGGTAGGCCAGCCCAGAGTTGCCCCTGGTAGCCACCGGCGGCTGACAAGTTGGACCAACACTCAGAGGAGCACTGGTCCGGGGGTTTAAATAAAGATGACCCTTGAGTCTGCAGAACCCAAGGGAAAGAAAAGGCTAGGTGGCGAATGGTAAAACCAATGTTGGGCATTGCTGGAGGAGTTTTATTCAAGGCAAACTGTCAAGGGGTTCCCATTATAACCCAACCGTGTAAGGAACGCAAAATCAAGGAACATAACATCGGTATGACGGAAACTAGGGCGACAAGAGTGGAACAAAACACCAGGCATAAAGCCGAGCCTTCCACCCTTTACCAAGTATATAGATGCATTAATTAAATAAGAGATATTGTGATATCCCAACAAATATCCATGTTCCAACATGGAACAAACTCCATCTTCACCTGCAACTAGCAACGCTATAAGAGGGGCTGAGCAAAGCGGTAACATAGCCAAACAACGGTTTGCTAGGACAAGGTTGGTCAGAGGCTTGGCTTAGCAATATGGGAGGCATGATAAGGCAAGTGGTAGGTATTGTAGCAAAGGCATACCAAAAGAGCGAGCATCTAGTAAGCAAAGATAGAAGTGATTTCGAGGTTATGGTCATCTTGCCTGAGATGCCATAAGGAAGAAGAACGAGTCCATGAAGAAGACAAATAGACGTAGTCGAACGAATCCTCACAAACGCGACGCTACCGGAAAGGAGCAAACAACATAGTAAACAACCACCACATAATCATGGCATGATGCACAACCAAGTATGATGCATGTCCGGTTTAATGATACATGGCATGGCAAAGTGCACAAACAACACTACGAGTTAAGTGAAGCTCAATATGCATCGGGATGCATATTGACAAAACACCACAATCCATTATTTACTTCGATCTCGTTAATGTACCCAACAATATTAAATGTTGTTAAGCATGTCAAGAGGTGAAACATAAAGGAATTATCTATCTAAACAATTTTAAATGGGGCCGGATAAAACAAACAACAAATCCGGTAAATCCCCATATGCCTTAGTAATTTATTGCAACAACAATTTAAACATCTTAATTTTTGTTATCATGATGCGGATGACATGGAAAAGTTTATGCAATTTTTATTAAAGTTGACAAGAGAAATATGAAGCATTTGTCACCGTGGTGGAAAGGAAAAGGGGTGCCACGGCAAGGATAACGAAACGGTGCCATGGCAACGTTCCGGTTCCGGTAACTCAATTGAGATACCGATGCAAAGGAGAAGTGTGCGGATGCGTGCAAAAGATGGTGGGGCGCTCCCGGATTCCGGGTGTCCCACGAGTTGGCGACAAGGAAACTAGTGACAATGGACACGGTGTAAACACGAGCATCTCAAACATTGCAAGCATTCATTCACGGACGTCATCTCGAGGTTATACCTTTGAAGCGTGCAAGCGGGACAGTTCAAGTTCGTAGCGGAAGTAGGCGTTCTCGTGACGGTAGTGGAAGTAGTCGTTCTCGCACGCTCTAAGGTTTATGGTAGAGGTTCTCACGATCTCGGCGACGGTAGTGGTACATGTTTATCGTTGCACGAGTTTCCGTAGACGTTCATGTCATCGGTGTCGTGGTACTTGGGGTCTTTGGACTTTCCGGTCCCATTCTTGCGATGGTAGTCGTTCACATTCGTTTCGGAGAGGTACTTGATGATTCCAACATCTTCGGGGCGACGATAGTTGTACACGGTCCACGAGACGTTGATCGTTCAGGGTCCGACTTGCGGGTCTTGCCGACATGAAGGGGTACTTGGCATTCTTAGCGATTCCGAAGATGACGGTAGAGGTACACTTGTTGTAGGGGTACTTGTCAGATCCACGGCGACGGTAGAGGTACAAACGTTCTCGCGGTACTTGGGTCGTCGTGGAACTTGGCGCTTGCGGTATTGATAGCTTGAAGGGGTACTTGGCATGTCCGAGGTCTTCGGCCGTAGTGGTACTTGACGAAAGGGATCTCTGGAGGCGGCCTTGCGTCCCTGGATTCGGTGACCTTGGCAATGATAAAAAAAGGCAGCGGGGCAGCAACATGTAGATGACGCAGGTGATGGAGAGCTCGGCAAGAGGCGTCACGTGCAGGAAGCGGAGCCAGCTGGTCGACAGGGCGAGGAACAATGGCGATTGTTGCTGGGGCTCCTGCTGGGCGCGGAGGACGACGGATGCGGGCGCTCGAGGTGGCGCTGGGAGCGTGGCTCCAGCGATGCTGCTCACTGGTGGCGACCAGAGACGGATACAGGGTCTCGGCGAGGTTGGCGAGGCCGAGGCGGCGAGGCACGGTGCCATGGCGAGGCGACGATGAAGAAGAAGGCGCGACTGGTGGTGGAGGTCGCCGGGCGACGTGTGGACGAGACAAGGGGCGGCGGAGGAGTTCTGGCAGTAGGACGGCGACGCTGTCCCGCGGCTGGAGGACGACATGAGTGAGAGGAGGGATCGGGCGTGATGCACGGCCCCTCTGCGTGCTGCGGCTCTAGGAGAACCAGAGGGAGTGGGTCGAGGGAAACGGCAGGAGAGACAGGGATCGAGTGGACTGGGGCGCTGCGAGGGAGATCGAAGAGAGGAAAAAGGGGATTGAGCGCGGTCTCCTGTCTTGATGCGTGCGTGAGCGGCGGCCTGGAGGGAGACGAGGGAGATGCCAGGGGTGCGCTAGGGTTAGGAGGAGTGGCCTAGCGGGGCATATGGGCCTGGGAGGCCAGTCGGCCTGGCTGGGCTGCCGACCTCTGCTGGGCCTGGTGCTCTCTCTCTCTTACACTCCTTAGAAGAAAGAGGGAGACAAGAAAGAAAAAAAATAGAGAGAAGAAAAAGAAGACGGATTTAGGGAACGAATTTGAACATGCGGGTAATTTTCTTGGACTCACAAAAATATGCTCGGTCCGAGAAAAAAATAGGTAGGGAGCCCAATTAACAAAACGGAGATGTTTTGTAGACGTTTGGGGATGATCCGGATCCAACGGTGACGACTGTCCGGGTCGGGTCTGGGACAGCTTTCGGGGGCGCGCGCGAGGAGGGTCGCGGGCTGGCGAGAGAGGTTAGGTAGGGCCTAGCGGTGAGTGGTAGTGGGCTGAGATGAGAGGAGAGGAGTGCAGCCCGGCAACTGTTTCCGGAGACCGAAAACGTCCGACGTTTTGACCGACTATAATGTCGCTATAGTTATCCGTTGGGGCATCAAACAAACTCCGAATGCGATGAAACTTGGCAGGCGGCCTACTACAACATAACAACACCGCATGCCAACTTTGAACCCATTCCGAGAACATTTTCCGGCCACATATAAAATAATATTTCGGACGTGCCGCGGGCGCGTGCAAGTGTGTCTGGGCTCAGAACGGACAACGGACGGAACTGGGGGAACCCGGACGAATGCAAGTTTTGGAAACATGTTGATGCAATGCATATGATGCAATGACAAGATGCAACATGCAAGCGAATGACATGGCAACGACGATGACTAAGTGGAAGACACCTGGCGCATCGGCCTCGGGGTGTCACAACACTCCACCACTACGAGAGGATCTCGTCCCGAGATCTAGAATGGCACCGGAGAGAAACGAAAGAGGAAGAGAAGAGGTAAAACTAAGTTGCTTCTTTGACAAATGAGTGAAACCAAAGAACCTTGCGAGGTAGAAAGAAATTGAGAGAAAGAATGTAACAAAGGTGAACAAAGTCGAAAACACTCCGTTAGAAAAGAGGGACAAAGAACATTGCGAAAAACCTTGAGGTTGAAGGGCAAGATATATATTGAAACCACTCCGGTTAAGTCAAGATAGAGAAGGATTAAGAATGATATAATTTGGACAGCACTCCGACTGAAAAGAGTAGTAAAACTTGATAAGATGAAAAGAACTTGAAGAGATGACACAACACTCCGGTTAAATGGATAAGCAAAGGAAAGAAGAAGCTCTTGGAAAAAACAATATGATTGGTCGAAGAGAGCAACATCACAATGCCTCCGGATGAAGGAATTAAAGGTCGATCGTCGGAAGAAAAGAACGGAGAAGAAAATGGCAACTTCTGCCACAAAAGAGCTTGGAAAGCATCCTTGCAAGGAAGGATTGAACGGGGTTATTGGGAAATCAACAATGAAAAGAATAAGATTGTAGTGGGCCTATGGAGAAATATCTGAAAACTAAGGTGAAATTCTGCCACTAACGGAAACAATAGATTGGATTGATATGAACAAGGAGACGAGAAACTTATTTCACCGGGAGGATAAATAAAGACTTGGGTCCTTTATGAGCACCATAAATAGCAACAATCCTTAGGGAAGGCTTTAGGTGAAATATAACCCAAGATAACTCTAATGACGAGATTGATGGATTTAAAATACATCATTCTTAACAACATGTGACTCATGAAACATGAACTCTAATTATCAAGAATGACATAATACCACCTCCAATGATACGGCAGAAAGAATTGTACTCCGTATTGCAAGATGCGGAATGTTTGGGCTCCTATGAAAAGAATCTCGATGAACACTTCGAGAAGGAATTAAATCCTTGATGAACCATCATGTAGAACATCCATGAAGAACTCCGGTAATAAAAGAATGATCCAAAATAATTGAATGATGAAAAGAATAAGATTGAAGCCTTGCAATGATTTAGATGGATCTTTGCGACGAGATAAAGTGGAAACTTGGAACACCGGAAGAGGAGGGAGAGAGCTAGCCTTGCCCTCCTTTATCCACAGATACACCTCGAGGAACACCTTTGTACTCACTTTGCCTTCGTGTCTACGCCTCATCCCGTTTCCAGGCACCAGCGACGTTCTACTCGCCCCCACCATGATAAGCTATCCATTGGCATATGTCGCACCCAACCCCCGACATTTGGCGCCCACCGTGGGGCCTAGTGCACCGTCGTCCGGAGACCTGTTCTGGACAGGAACCCTTTTTCTCCCTGACGAGCGCAGCCAGCCCGGCACGCCAGACGGAGTCTGCACCGATGCACTGCATGGCGCTGGGCTCACCGTCGCAGCCAGTCGCCTCGCCGATCTTGTCGGCGAGGCGCCTCTTCGACGAGCCCGCATCCAACGCGAGCATGGGCGTCCCCGAGAGCCTCCTTGCGGGCCTTCTTGATAAACTCCACGTCGCCAGCGAGCCAACTGGGGACTTGGAGTCCGTAGGCTCCACCGATCCGATGCTGGTAGACTCCGACACCGCGTCGCTTGACATGTTCCCCTCCAGCGTGGTGGTCTACGACGAACCGCTTCCTCGCGCGGAGAGAGGCAGAAGCACCGTCACGGAAATGCTTGTCATTGATCATGACGAGTACTCTGGCCGGGGTGATTATGACCCGCTCAACGCGGCGCTACAAGACCTGGCGGCGCCCATTCCCGAAGACGCCGACTCCGAGACGCTGGAGGCACGCCGCCTTCAGCTAGTCGAACACGCCAAAAAGATGGCCAGCATGAGACGCCTGTCAGAAGCCTATCAGCGCGAGATGGACCGTGCTGTGGGCGGCACGCCGACTGCGGCTAGGCCTAGCCGCCTTGGCACGGTCCAGCAGTGCGGCGCGGCTATCGCCAATTTGTTCGGAGCGAATCGCCCCGTTTACGCCACGCCTGCGGAGAACATTCGAGCCGCCCAGGTGGCGGCGGACGAGCTGGACAAGTTCGAGGGCGAAGAGCGTCGCTTGATGACGGAGCGCGTCCAGCGACTCCTTGACGCGGCTGCTGAGCAGAACGAGGCCGGCCACACTGATGCGCCGCGCCGACGGAATGACAACCTGCTTCCACGCCGAGACCAAGGCACGGAGTCTCGGACGCCAACTGCCGGCGTCCATGGAAGAAAAGACAAGGAGTCGGCTACCAGCCGCAGTCGGACTCGCGTCACCATAGAGCGTGACCGAGACGGACGCCCAAGAACAGTGGAACGGTGGGACGACTGTCCGCCTCCTCCCCCTCAGAGGGAAAGGTGAGTCTCCCCGCCTCCTGTTGATCACCCGACGCTCGGCGACCGCTTTGGCCGCCGAGAGGGAGTCAGAGAGAATGACGCCCGCCACCGGATCGAGCATCTCCATCGATCCCTGGCGCTTGAAGAAGAAGATGAGTTGGGTCCACCGTGCTTCGGCCCCCGCATTCGAGACAAGCCCTTCCCCAAAGGGTTCACGCTTCCCAGAGACACACCCAAGTACACCGGCTCCGTGAAGCCGGAAGACTGGCTGGTCGACTACTCCACGACCGTCAGCATAGCAAACGGCAACAAGCGTGTTGCTGTGAAGTATGTTCCGCTCATGCTCCAAGGCACGGCCCGGACTTGGCTAAATAGCTTGAGGCCCCACAGCATCAACAGTTGGGTCGACTTCACCGAAGCCTTCATCCGCAACTTCACCAGCACGTACAAGCGGCCTCCCAAGCCTCGCCAGCTCTCCTTATGTGTGCAGGGCCCCAGGGAGTCAACCCGCGACTACCTCACGCGCTGGGCCGAGCTTCGCAACTCCTGCGAAGGCATGCACGAGGTGCAGGCTATCGAGTACTTCACAGCAGGATGCCGAGAGGGCACCCTCCTCAAGCACAAGCTTCTCTGTGACGAGCCAGAAACCCTCGACGAGCTACTGATCATAGCGGACAAGTATGCCACGGCCGACTCCTCCATGAAGACAGAGATTCAAGTCAGCGCAACCGGCAAAATGGCTCCTCAGGCTCCCCGAACCCCGGCCGGAGACACCAGTCGGCGTCAACCATAGAACGACCACAAGCGCAAAGCCCCACTGCCGACTTCCACCAGCAGGCAGGTGGCGACAGTCGAAAATCAGCAGCCAGAGGGGCAGCCCCCGCTCAAGCGCCAGAAGGGCGGCAAGACCAACTGGCAGCCGGCTTTCTCATATGAGCAGACTCTGGATGGACCCTGCAAGTTCCACAGTGGCGCGAAGCCGTCCAACCACACCACTTGGAAATGCCACTGACTCACTAGGATAGCCAAGGGAGACGGACTTTTGCCTCCCCTGCCTGTGGGGCAGCCGCCTCCTCTGCCCCAGCAGCCGGCGGTCAGACCAGTCGGCGCAGTACAAGACGAGTACCCAGAAGAGCAGGGAGCTTATGTCGTGTTCACCAGTGTGGTCGACGATCGACGCAGCAGGCAACTGCAGCAGCAGGAGGTGAATGCAGTAATAACTGACACCCCAAAATTCATGCATTGGTCTGAGAAGCCCATCAGCTGGAGCCGAGCTGACCACCCAGAAGTAATGCCCAAACCCGGCTCCTATGCTTTGGTTTTGGATGCCACCTTTGCCACGAACAAGCGAGCGGCTCGCTTCTCCAGAGTTCTGATAGACGGCGGCAACAACATCGACATTTTGTACAAAGACACCATGGAGAAGTTAGGAATCAGGCAGAGGCAACTGCAGTCCAGCCGGACGGTGTTCCACGGCATAATTCCTGGCCTTTCCTGCTCCCCAATCGGAAAGATCTTGATCGACGTCCTCTTTGGATACAAAGATCATTTCCACCGGGAGTCAATATGGTTCGAGGTGGTGGACCTAGAGAGCCCATACCATGCGCTGCTTGGCCGGCCAGCCCTGGCCAAGTTCATAGCCGTCCCCCACTATGCCTACATCAAGATGAAGATGCCGAGTTCCAAGGGGATCCTGACCATAAATGGCGACTACAAGAAGTCGTCCGCCTGTGCATCAGAGAGCAGTCGGCTGGCCGAGTCCCTCGTGATCGCAGCTGAGAAGTGACTGCTAGACCGAGTTGTGGCGATGGCAAGCAAACAGCCGGAGATATCGCCTGATCCCAGAGAGTCGGAAGCTGAGGGCTCGTTCAAGCCGGCCAAGGAAACAAAGAATATACCTTTGGACCCAGAGCACCCAGAGAGGTACACTGTCGTACGTGCCAACCTCGACAGCAAATAGGAAGGCGAGCTCGTCGATTTCCTTCGTGAGAATCGAGACATCTTCGCATGGTCCCCCAAAGACATGCCAGGTGTCCCGACGGAATTCGCCGACCACAAATTACACGTTCGATCTGATGCCAAGCCAGTCAGACAGCCTTTGCGCTGCTTGTCAAAAGAGAAGAGGAGAGTTGTTGGAGAGGAGATAGCCCGGCTGCTTGCAGCCGGCTTCATCATGGAAGTATTCTTTCCAGAATGGCTGCCAACCCGATCTTGGTACTTAAGAAGAACAAGCAATGGCGAATGTGTATTGACTACACTAGCCTCAACAAAGCATACCCCAAGGACCCGTTCGCTTTGCCAAGGATCGACCAAGTGATAGACTCCACAGCCGGATGTGAGCTGCTGAGTTTCTTGGATGCATATTCAGGGTATCACCAGGTCAAGTTGAACCCGGCCGACAGGCTGAAGACCGCCTTCATCACGCCGTTTGGAGCTTTCTGCTACGTAACCATGACGTTCGGCTTAAGGAACGCCGGCGCCACCTTCCAACGATGCATGCAGAAATGCCTCCTCAAGCAGCTTGGCAGAAATGCTCATGTCTACATGGACGACATGGTGGTAAAAACAGACAAGCGTGGAACACTGCTCCAAGACCTCAAAGAGACCTTCGAGAACTTGCGCCGATTTCAGATCAAGCTCAACCTGGAGAAGTGCGTCTTCGGAGTACTAGCCGGCTAGCTCCTTGGCTTCCTGCTCTCCGAACGCGGCATAGAATGCAATCCTGTGAAGATCAAGGCAATTGAAAGGATGGAGGTACCCAGCCGACTGCTTGACGTACAAAAATTCACCGGCTGTTTGGCATCCATCAGCTGATTCATCAGTTGGCTGGGCGAGAAGGCTCTTCCCTTGTACCAACTCATGAAGAAGACCACTTTTTTTGAGTGGAACCACAAGGCGGACGAAGAATTTTTCCAACTGAAGAAGATGCTGACTACTCCATCTGTCCTGGAGGCTCCGACTCCTAAGGAGCCCATGCTCCTCTACATCGCCGCCACCAGCCGAGTGGTTAGCATAGTCATTGTGGTAGAACGCAAGGAGGAAGGCAAAGCACTACCAGTCCAGAGACCAGTATATTATTTGAGTGAAGTACTGTCGACCTCCAAGAAAAACTACCCCCACTACCAGAAGATGTGCTATGGTGTGCACTTTGCTGCCAAGAAATTGAAGCCTTACTTCCAAGAACATCCAATCACTGTGGTTTGCACGGCTCCTCTAGCCGAGATCATCGGCAGCCGAGATGCTTCGGGTCGAGTGGCCAAGTGGGCCATAGATTTGGCCCCCTAGACCATCTACTACCAACCTCGCACTGCCATCAAGTCACAAGCGCTGGCCGACTTCCTCGTCGACTGGGCCGAAACCCAGTATCTACCACCAGCACCCGACTCCACCCATTGGCGAATGCATTTCGACGGTTCCAAGATGCGCACCGGCTTGGGAGCCGGCATCGTCCTCACCTCTCCCAAGGGCGACAAGCTCAAGTATGTGCTGCAAATCCATTTTGCTGCCTCCAACAACGTTGCTGAGTACGAGGCACTCATTAACGGGCTCCGGCTAGCCAAAGAGCTCGGCATTTGCCGGATCCTGTGCTATGGTGACTCCGACTTGGTGGTCCAGCAGTCGTCAGGCGATTGGGACGCCAAGGACGCAAACATGGCGAGCTACCGCTTCCTTGTACAACAACTCAGCGGATATTTTGAGGGGTGCGAGTTTCTCCATGTACCAAGAAACGACAACGACCAAGCAGACGCCCTGGCGCGAATCGGCTCCACCCGTTAGGCGATACCGTCCGGCGTCGCCCTCCAGCGCCTCTTCAAGCCGTCCGTCAAGCCATCACCGGAGTCAGACTCCATCTTTGTGACAGCTCCTCCTGAAGTAGCCGGATCCGACTCAAGAGCCCCCGCAGATAGCACGAGTATTCTGGCAGACGGCACGGGAATCGTGGTAGTCGCACCTGGCTCGAGGACTGCGGCGGTCGGCCCAGAGACTTCAGAGCTCGGCCCGGAGACTTCAGAGCCTGGCCCGGGGACTGCACCAACCCGCCCGGGGACTTCATCGACACAACAAGTGGCTGCCGACTCCAACCCGCCACCTCCCGGCCCAGCCGCCCTCGTCCAAGTCGCAGTCTTGGCTGTTGCAGAAATCGCGGCACCTTCATGGGCCCAGCCCATCCTCAAATTCATGGTGAACAAAGAGCTGCCAGCCGATGAGATCTCGGCTCGGCAAGTACAACGCCGGGTGACAGCATACGCCATCGTCAATAGAGAGCTCGTAAGGCGCAGTGTCACTGGTGTTCACTAGCGATGTGTGGAGCTAGAGCAAGGCCAGGCAATCCTCAAAGACATCCATCAAGGCGAATGTGGCCACCATGAGGCTTCGAGGGCACTCGTCGCCAAAGCTTTCCGCCATGGCTTCTTCTGGCCGACTGCTCTTGAAGACGCCAAGTCCTTGGTCCAAAAATGCAAAGGGTGCCAGAAGTTCCGCTCTAAGCCTCTTCAGCTGGCTTCGACACTCAAAACTATTCCCATTGCCTGGCCCTTTGCTGTCTAGGGCCTGGACATGGTCGGACCATTCAAGACGGCGCGAGGCGGTTTGACTCATTTACTTGTTGCAGTGGACAAGTTCACCAAATGGATAGAAGCAAAGCCAATCAAGAGTTTAAATGGTCCGACCGTTGTAACCTTCATCTCCGACATCACAACTTGGTACGGCATACCGCACAGCATCATCACCGACAACGACACGAATTTTGCCAAAGGTGCCTTGGCCCGTTTCTGCGCGACGTAGGGCATCCGACTGGACTTAGCGTCCGTTGCCCATCCGCAGTCCAACGGCCAGGTAGAGCGAGCAAATGGCCTAATCCTGCCCGGCATCAAGCCTCGGCTGGTCGAGCCTCTGGAGTGCTCGGTAGGCTGCTGGCTTGATGAGTTGCCAGCCATCCTCTGGAGCTTGCGCACGACTCCAAACAAGTCAACCGGCTTCACGCCCTTCTTCCTCATCTACGGTGCCGAAGCTGTCATCCCAACAGACATAGAGTTCGACTCCCCTCGAGTCACCATGTACACCGAGGAGGAAGCAGAGGAAGCATGTCAAGATGGCGTCGATCTGCTGGAAGAGGGCCGGCTGTTGGCACTCAGCCGGTCCAGCATCTACCAGCAGAGCCTACGCCGATACTACAATCGGAAGGTCAAGCCACGATCTTTCCAAGAAGGAGACCTTGTGCTTTGGCTGATTCAGCGAACAGCTGGTCAGCACAAGCTCTCAGCACCCTGGGAAGGCCCCTTCATCATCAGCAAGGTCTTGGGCAACGACTCCTACTACCTGATCGACGCTCAGAAGCCCCGAGCACGCAAAAGGGACGACTCCGGCAAAGAGATGGAGCGACCATGGAATGCAAATCTTCTCCGAAGATTTTACAGTTAATGCAGTATGTATCATGCTACCTTTTGTATTAAAAGTACGAAGACTTCAGGCCCCCCCGAGAAGATCTCGGGGACTGCCTTCTTTTATCTATATGATAAAGTGTTATGCCTGTGAAAAATGTTATTTTTCGTTATGCCACTTGGCACCGGGTTTGACTAGTCGGCCCGGGGACTCGCCGACTTGAGCTATGAAACGACTTCCTGCAGCCGGACAAGTAATGTGTGGCACTTAAGCCATCTCCTGTTAGAAGCCGCAGATCGCAGAGCGACTGTCCGATGAACAGGAGTAAGGTAGAATAGGTGTCCATATGAAAAATGGCTAAGGACTCAAAGCTCGCTCATAGCTGAAGGACGGTTTTCAATCCTTTACAACCGACTCTTTAGCAGCCGGCTTGCCATTTCCTAAATTAACTTGCTAAAAACTCTAAAAGGCTAAGTACTTGCCTTCCCAAAGAAGCCAAGTAATTGATCTAGCGGCAATCCGCAGAGCGGCTGCCCGACTAGCAAAACGGCAACTAAGGGAAGGCGGCAAAGGAAAAAGTCAAAGAGCAGTAAGCAAGAAAAGATAGAATATGGATAAATATTTACATAGGAAGGCCCTTGGCCGAATCATCAAGCAGAAGTTCAAGATACACCCAGTGGGTGGAATTGTGCAAAATAACAAGTTCATCGAGACTGATAAGCAGGTAAAACAAAGATAAAGCGGCAGCCTAGGAAGCCGTGGACGGACTCGGAGGACCGGAGGGGTCGGCGGTGCCAGTTGCCGGGGCAGTCGGCTGGTTGGTCTCCGCCTGATCACCTTTGGCGACAGCTGGCTCAGTTGGGCGCGGCTCATTGCTAGAGGCGCGGTCGGGCTGGGGCTGGCCGTCTGCCTCGACCTCTGGCACCTCCTCCTCGTCTCCTTCCTCCTCCTCGCCTTCCTCTTCGCCACTGGAGTCGATCACCTCCGCCGAGTCCTCGCCGTCGTCCGGGTTTAGCCCGAACCACTCCGGCGGCGCCTCCTCGCCGTTCTCAGCTTGCTCTGGGATGAAGACGCTGGTGTCAGTGTACTCGGCGATCGACGCGGCACGCTTGACATGATCGTCCTCCACCGTTGAAAGCTCCGCCTGAGCTTCCAGCTGGAATGTGGCTAACTGGGCTAAACTTAGCCTAGGATACCACGCCTTGGCGCATTCTAAAGCCCGGTGGGCTCCAGCCCGGGCTGAAGAACCCTTCCAGGCCTCAAGACGGCCGGTTGCCACCTCCAACCAGTCGGCAGTCCGACTTGGGGTGCGTGGCGCCTGCATGTCCGGCCACAGGGCAGCAATCACCTGGGCGCCGACACGTTGAAGCCGTCGCAGCATCTAGTGGGCTGGCCGAAGACGGGCCTCGATGCTTAGAATCTGCTCGTTAAGAGTTCGGGGGGTGTTGGCGGCGACATGTGCGCCGTCCGCCCTCCGTGCTTCACGGTCAGCCTCGATGGCTTGATTGGCGACATCAAAATGGCCGGGAAAGAAGTCTGCTAAGGGAGAAGAGCGAAGAAACAAAGTTAGAAATTTAAGGCCGAATCGACTAGCAGTCGGCAGCCCAAAAAAGGAAACAAGTGGAAGCTCACCATCGACAAGATCTTCGATTGCTTGGACGCCGGAGACCAGCGTCGCCTCCTTGTCGGTCCAGGAGGAGCGCTCGGACGTGAATTCGGCGAGAAGGGCGGTCTCCTTGTCCTCCACCTCCTTCTGGGCCCTTCTGCTCCGCCAGCTGCGTAGCCAGCCGGTCGTGCTCCTCCGTCAGCCGGCCGCACTCCTCCTCCCTGACGCGCAGCACGGTGTTGACTTCGCCCAACTGCTGCTGAAGGGCGGCGTTGGCTTCTGAAGGAGGGGGAGGGATGTCAGTCGTCAACAAAGAAGAAAAGTCGCCGGGGAGATCCGGCCCGATTGCTCAGCAGTTGGCCCGAATCTTGGGTACTACAACCCACGGGTGCGCCAGCGTGCCCCCGCAGAGAAAGAAGAAGACTCACCCCGGCTGTCCGACAAGTCGGCGGTCCGCTTGGCCAGCTTCTCAACATTGGCGTTGAAGGAGGTCACGCGAAGATTGTGGTAATCCTGCATCAAAATTTCAGAAAAAAGTTTTGGTACTTCGAACTCGCCGACTAGAGTTCCGAGCCGCCTGCTCAGCAGCCGGCCCAAAACTCGGGGACTACACCCAGTGGGTGCACTGGCGCGCCCCCACAAAGAAAAACAAGGAAGCAAAGCAAAAGGAAGGATGCGTACTCGGATGGCCATTCGTGACGCCAGGTATGCCTTGGTGCACTCCTTGATGGCGTCGCCCTCAGCCCGGAGCTTAGCTTGGACGTCCAGGAGCGCTCGGTTCAACGGGCCCGTCCCGCCTCCCCGCACCCACCCCGGTGGGCGCGGCGCTCGACACCTCGGTGTCCGGGATCGAGGAGCTCGCAGCGCCGGTCTCCAGAGGACGCGGCGCTGAGGCCGCCTTCGCGAGATGGTGGCGCGTCGGCGTGCTGACCTCGAGGGCAAGGCCCATCGCCGCCGCGCCTCCGGTCGGCGGCGCTGGCGGGTCCGCTGGTTGTCCGCCTGGCACGCCTCCGGAGGGTGGCGGTGGCGGCACAATGACTTCTGGCGTGGCGGTAACGTCGGCGTCCCTCTCCATGACCGGGTTCTCGTCGCCGGCTTCCCCAGTCTGCACCGAGAACTCCGGTGGCGGTGGCGCGGAGTTCAAGGGGACGACAAAAACCGCTGACTGGCGGCGTGCGGCTTCCTCTGCGCGCTTCTTCTCCGCATCGGCGGCCTCGGCTTCCGCCAGCTTCTTCAGAGCGGCGGCCTCCGCCTTGTCGGCTTCCGCCTTCTTCAGACGGGCGGCTTCCCGCTCCTCACGCGCCTCTCGCGCGTTTCGCTCCGTCGCCTCTCGGAGATCGGCGGCGGGATCGATCTGCCGGGTGATGGAGGAGGTCTCCGCCGACTTCACGATGGAGCCGGCGGCCGACTTCTCAACAGAGAGAGGGGCCCTAAAGCCGGGAATATAAAAGTAAATAAATGTCAGACAGACTCAATAATGAAATATGAAGGTATGAAGGGAGGTGGTACTTACGCTGAAATAAGCTGCGGTGTCTTCACCACCTTGTGAAAGCGGTTGGCCTTTGCGGCCGCCTCGTCCCGCTTGGTCACCGTGGCTGAGCCCTTGGGCTTCTTCGGCCGGCTGCCGAACAGGCTCGTCCCGGACCTGCGCTTCTAGCCGCCGCCTTGAGCGTCCGGCGGGGCTGACGAGCCCGCGCCCAGCTGGCCAACTCCTGGCTGGTAGCGTGGGACAACCTCCTCGTCATCATCAGGCCAGTCCGCAAGACTGGCCCCAAGTCTTGGGCCGCCTGACACACCGCCTTCCCCCTCGGCGTCGTCCTCCAGGGCTGCCGCCCCCAAATCGGGGTCGTCCACATCGCTCTTCGCTCGGCCGGGGAGGAACTCGCGGTCCGGCCCCATGGTGCTGGGTGCTGGCTGGAGGAGGGGGTTCTGACCAAAGTCGACTGGTCAGAACGAGCAAGACAGACTCGGCAGTAAAGATGTCAGGAAAATCGAAGAAAAGGTGAGAAGGGAAACGACTCACCAGAGGCGGAGGGGCAGCACGCGAATACGGCTCCTTGCCGAACTGCCACTCTTCGTTGAGGTCGCAGCTCGCAAGATAGTTCACCATGTAGGCTACCTCCTCATGAGGCATCTCCTTGGTGCACATTCGGCTCGGGTCTCGGTGCCCGCTCATCTGGCAGATCATGTGGGCGCGACTTTGGAGGGGCAGCACTCGGCGTGCCACGAAGGCGGCCAGCAAGTCCGGCCCGGTCAGGCCCTCCGACTGCGTCAGTACTCGAAGCTGCGCAACGGCGCCGGCTCCCACATGCGTCAACGTCCGGGCCCAGTGCGACCAGTTGGGCTGCCTCCCAGCTGGCGGGCCAGCTACGTAGGCCGGCAGGTTGATCCAGTCGCCCTCCAGGGAGACGTTCTTCACGTAGAAGTATGACCGCTGCTACATCTTCACCGACTTGATCAGCCTGATGGAGGGAAATGGGTTGTCGGCCCCCGACCTCCGCACGGCGATGAACGCGCCGCACTGAGCCGGCACGCCCGCGGCTTGCGTGCCGAGTTTGGAGAAGAAGAACTCCCCCCGGAGCTCCATGGTGGGGAGGACATCGATGAAGCCCTCGCACAGGGTGACGAAGGCGGACAGCAGCACCACCGTGTTGGGGGTGAGGTGGTGCGGTTGGAGTCCGTAGAACTCAAGGAAGGAGCGGAAGAAGTTGCTCGCCGGCAGGCCCAGGCCGCGCAGGCAGTGCGAGCGGAAGACGACCCGCTCGCCCTCCTGCGGCACCGGCCAAATCTCCCCCCTCCGCGCGAGGCGGACCCTCACGAGGTCCTCGCCGGGTAGTCGACGCGTCTTGCGGAGGAATTCGATGTGATCCTCGTGGACCTCCGAACCATCCCAGGTGCCGGAGTGCGCCGTCGGGGGCTTGACGACGGAGGAAGAGCTCATCGTGAGCGGACCGCCACAACGATCGACAAGGCTCAAGGAGCAGAGAGGGAGAAGAAGGAGAAGAAGCAGTGGGGAGGTGGGACGCGCGTGCTCCGTCGTTTCCCCTCCTCCCCTACTTATAGCCCAGTGGGCTACGAAGACGAGGGGGTGGTTGTGGTATTTATTGCGCCCACTACCCCACGCCCCCACGTTTATCGCGCAAAATTACTATTCGCGGTAACTCCGTGGGAACCTCAACCGCCCCCCACGTTCGCAGTGGATCCGCTCGCATGCCGAGGCATGGTAGTGGCGGGCCCCGCCGGCAAGCATGTCCCATCTCGCGGATGGGTAGGCAGGCTGGGCCGGCCACTGGTTGCCACATGGTGGGAACGAAGTGGGTGGCGGCCAGGAAGCTTAGCCCATACGCCAATGAGTTCCCGCCAGGAGATTCGAAAGTATTTCTTGGACAAGTCAAAGTCAGGCGACTCCGACTCCTACCAGTCGGCTCGGCAGAGTCAAGCAGAGTCTCCACCCCAAATACTCGGAGAATGAAGCTACTGAGGCTCCTCGGCTGATTATCCGCGGCGCCTCATTAGCTTCTGGGACTACTGTCAGAGTAATGGGCCACGGGTAGGCTAAACCGAGGCCCATAGCCTTTCAAGACATCGGGGCCTGCTGCGCCCCTCAAGATAGCGGACGGAGAGCCAACTTCAGGAGGGCGGCTGGAGAAACAGCCGACCGCCCATAAGCGTCTGAGTCCTGCGGATGAGATCAGGACCGGCTGACTCCAGCTGGCGGCTTTCGGAGTCGCCGACCGCGGGAAGTCGGCCCACGATGTCAGCGAAGCCCATGCCCTCATCAGGGGGGATGGGACAGGGAGTGGCGACAGTGAAGCCCACTCCCTCCCCTTTTTCGGGGGATGGCCAGAGCACAGTGTGCTGTACCAGCGGAGATCTCCATCTGGCACAACACTGTGCCATGCCATCCCTGACGCCAGCAACAGTGGGCGGAGTTCTGTACCCACGACGTTCTGACAGTACGATCCATGGAAGACGGGCCCTACCAGTCAGTGAGAGTCCAGAAGACGGCATGAGTGCCACAAGACGGACCTGCAGGGAGCCGGCCCCTGGGAGTCGGCCTTCCCCTCCTATGGGTTCCCCGCGCCATTAACGAGACGAGACAGGGAGTGACTACAGTGATCGCCCACCAGACGGCGGGACTGTAGCCACGACCCCATGACCAAGCCTGCGTCATTAGAGGAACGACTACAGTAATTAGCAGCCGGCAAGACCCGCGAGCGGCGGGTGCGGCCTGTCGGCTCCATACCGGACCAGTCGGTGGGGCCCACCAGTCGGCGGGTCCCAGCAGTCGGCGGAAGGGCCGGCAGGCGAAGAGACTAACGACTGGGCCCTACGCCCAGTCGGTTTACCCTTGTACCCCTGGGGGTAGGCCTATATAAACCCCCCAAGGCACCCATGCAAAGGGTTTTGGGTCATTAGATCTAGACCAGAACTTAGAGGAGGGAAAGAGCTAGCCTTTCCCTCCTTTATCCATAGATACAGCTCGAGGAGCACCTTTGTACTCACTTTGCCTTAGTGATCATGCGGAGACCCCGCAGAGCAGGACTAGGGGTGTTATCTCCTAGGAGAGCCCCGAACCTGGGTAAAGTACGCCGGCGTTCGTGTCTACGCCTCATCCAGTTTCCACGCACCGGAGACGTTCTACTCGCCCCCACCATGATAAGCCATCCATTGGCATATGTCGCACCCAACCCCCGACAATTCCATATCCCGGTACACCGCCGGAGGCATTCATATAGAGTCATCTTTTGTTCTAGTATCGAGTTGTAATCATTGAGTTGTAAAAAAATAGAAGTGTGAGGATCATCATTTTCTAGAGCATTGTCCCAAGTGAGAAAAAAAAGAACAAAAGAGAGAAAAAGAGAGAAGGGACAATGTTACTATCCTTTTACCACACTCGTGCTTCAAAGTAGCACCATGATCTTCATAGTAGAGAGTCTCTCATGTTATCACTTTCATATACTAGTGGGAATCTTTCATTATAGAACTTGGCTTGTATATTCCAACAATGGGCCTCCTCAAGTGCCCTAGGTCTTCGTAAGCAAGCAAGTTGGATGCACACCCACTAGTTTCTTTTGTTTAGCTTTCATACATTTATAGCTCTAGTGCATCCGTTGCATGGCAATCCCTACTGCTTGCATTAACATCAATCGGTGGGCATCTCCATAGCCCATTGATTAGCCTCGTTGATGTGAGACTTTCTATTTTTTTGTCTTCTCCACATAACCCCCCTCATTATATTCTATTCCACCCATAGTGCTATGTCCATGGCTCGCGCTCATATATTGCGTGAAAGTTTATAGGTTTGAGATTACTAAAGTATGAAACAATTGCTTGGCTTGTCATCGGGGTTGTGCATGATGAGAGCATTCTTGTGTGATGAAAACGAAACATGACTAAACTATATGATTTTGTAGGGATGAACTTTGTTTGGCCATGTTATTTTGAGAAGACATAATTGCTTAGTTAGTATGCTTGAAGTATTATCATTTTTATGTCAATATGAACTTTTGTCTTGAATCTTTCGGATCTAAATATTCATACCACAATTAGGAAGAATTACATTAAAATTATGCCAAGTAGCACTCCGCTTCAAAAATTCTGTTTTTATCATTTACCTACTCGAGGACGAGCAGGAATTAAGCTTGGGGATGCTTGATACGTCTCCAGTGTATCTATAATTTTTGATTGCTCCTTGCTATATTATCTACTATTTTGGACATTATTGGGCTTTATTATCCACTTTTATATTATTTTTGGGACTAACTTATTAACCGGAGGCCCAGCCCAGAATTGCTTTTTTTTGCCTGTTTCATGGTTTCAAAGAAAAAGAATATCAAACGGAGTCCAAACGGAATGAAACCTTCGGGAACGTGATTTTCTCATCGAACAAGACATAGGAGACTTGGACCCCACATCATGAAAGGAAATAGGAGGCCACAAGGTAGGGGGCGCGCCCACCCCCTCCAGTCGCGCCCTCCAGCCTCGTGGGCCCCCTGTTGCTCCACCCACGTACTCCTTCCTCCTATATATATCTACGTACCCCCAAACAATCAGATACGGAGCCAAAACCCTAATTCCACCGCTGCAACTTTCTGTATCCACGAGATCCAATCTTGGGGCCTGTTCCGGAGCTCCGCCGGAGGGGCATCAATCACGGAGGGCTTCTACATCCACACCATAGCCCCTCTGATGAAGTGTGAGTAGTTTACCTTAGACCTACGGGTCCATAGTTAGTAGCTAGATGGCTTCTTCTCTCTTTTTGGATCTCAATATAATTTTCTCCCCCTCTCTTGTGGAGATCTATTCGATGCAATCTTCTTTTTGCGGTGTGTTTGTTGAGACCGATGAATTGTGGGTTTATGATCAAGTCTATCTATGAATAATATTTGAATCTTCTCTGAATTCTTTTATGTATGATTGGTTATCTTTGCAAGTCTCTTCGAATTATTAGTTTGGTTTGGCCAACTAGATTGATCTTTCTTGCAGTGGGAGAAGTGCTTAGCTTTGGGTTCAATCTTGCGGTGTCCTTTCCCGGTGACAGTAAGGGCAGCAAGGCACGTATTGTATTGTTGCCATCGAGGATAAAAAGATGGGGTTTTCTTCATATTGCATGAGTCTATCCCTCTACATCATGTCATCTTGCTTAAGGCGTTACTCTGTTTTTAACTTAATACTCTAGATGCATGCTAGATAGCGGTCGATGAGTGGAGTAATAGTAGTAGATGCAGGCAGGAGTCGGTCTACTTGTCTCGGACGTGATGCCTATATACATGATCATACCTAGATATTCTCATAACTATGCTCAATTCTGTCAATTGCTCAACAGTAATTTGTTCACCCACCGTAGAATACTTATGCTCTTGAGAGAAGCAACTGGTGAAACCTATGGCCCCTAGGTCTATCTTTATCATATTAATCTCCTACTACTTAGTTATTTCGTTTGCTATTTACTTTGCCTTTATTTTACTTTGCATCTTTATCATAAAAATACCAAAAATATTATCTTATCATATCTATCAGATCTCACTCTCGTATTTGGCCCTATAGGGATTGACAACCCCTATTTGCGTTGGTTGCGAGGATTTATTTGTTTTGTGCAGGTACGAGGGACTCGCGTGTAGCCTCCTACTGGATTGATACCTTGGTTCTCAAAAACTGAGGGAAATACTTACGCTACTTTGTTGCATCATCCCTTCCTTTTCGGGGAAAACCAACGCAGTGCTCAAGAGGTAGCAAGAGCTGCGGTCATCACGATGGGTATCATCGCGATGTAACTGGTCTTCATCCGGTTCCTCCTTTGCTCCCTCCTCTCTCCCGCTAGATAGCGTGCGTATCTAGATTCTGCCTCCGCCCTAGTGGTGTACCCTTTGTAACTGTTACCGCTGAAACGGTGAACCTGTCTCCGACACTCCTCCAAGTCGTTGTAGACTCTGGGAACCTTACCCTTGTACACGATATACGACGGCATCTCTATGCACTAGCCAAACAAAACGTTAGTAGAAATTCACAGACAATACATAAGCAATATATAAGTATGCAACAAAAGGATCGGAAGAGAAAAGCAAGACATTAATAGCACGATTCATGGTCCTACTAATAAATACCATCGATTACATCTAAGTTTAACGACTGTCCAAACCAAAGAGACATACATGTTCATTAAAGTTTAATTACAACATGAGCTAATCGATTTTTCAGAACTACACATAGCATCACTACTTTCGACTCGACTCAGGGACCGGAGCGTGGATGAAGGCGCCGTCTCTCGTGATGGTCATGAAATCGTAGGCGTTGTCAGCCGGCATTTGTAGCGTTGTGTCTATATCATTGCTGGACGGTTGATATCTGAGGTAGAACTGCCCCGAGGCACGAAGGACATCTTGATGGATGATTTCCACAAACTCCGATTGGATGCGAAAGAGTTTCTTTTCTAATGTTCGCGCCCTGGATTGCCGACAAGCTTGCGGCCCAATCTTTGAGATTATTTGGTAGCAGAAGGTGATTATGGTCCCGTACGATCGCCCACATGTGATGGAGGGCGTAGTAGGCATCCTTCTGACCGCCAGGCAGCTGCTTGACGCGGGGGAATGTCGTATTGTGGGCGAACACATGCTTGCCATACCTACGAATTGGCCTGGTGAAGGTGCCTCCAGATCTGGCGTAGCCGGGGAGAACATCATCAAGAACTTTCTTGATATTTGTGTAGTCTTTTTTCGACTGACGGTCCGAGTCGAAATACGTGGCCATGGAATATTTCGGGCTTAAGAGGATGAGTGTGAAATGTGTGTCACCGCAAAAAACACGGAATGTTAGAAAAAAAAAGAACGATTGAAATCTAAGAAATCATATGATACGGGGCGGTGAGGGGATGACTTACTCGGGAAAGTAAGGCACGAGGAAGTTATCCTTATCTGGGTTTGCCAGAATGACGCCTTCGAGTTATGAACTCGCGACTTGCCGGTCCCCAGCGCTGCCCAAGATCTTGGTACACATGTAGAAGGGGTCGACTATCACGATGTCCGGGGTCTTGTCTCTAATTATCCGCATCTCCATACTCAACGAAAATAGCCGAACGAAGGTGTAGTGCAGCGGATGAAGGTTAAACATAGCGAAGATGTCATCAAACCGCAGGACGATCGTACCCCCGATGGCATTATCCACAAAGCCCTTGCCCTCTGGCACCTTGGCCACGAAAACCGGGTATGCCACATCATTCTCGGAGAGACGCCGCTTCTCCAAAGAAAGAACACTGTCATGCAGACTCCACATAGCACTGGTTGCAGCATTGAGCAGATTAGTCGGTAGCATCGGCCTACACGCCACATGCACCCTCTTCGAGATATCCTTAGGTGACGGTGGACCGTCCTGAGCACGGATCGTACTCGGTGCCGGCTGGCTCGCACCCTTGTTACTCTTTCTTTTCCGTCCCTTCTTCTTCTGTTGTAATGGGATCGAGTTCTTCTCACAGACCGCCTTCTTGAGTGTGTTGGGGCTGATAATATTTTGCACCTCGGCTATCTGAGGCTCAGTGAAGGCGGCAACTAGAGGCGTCTCCTGAGAACTGAACGCCAGACGACGCCTGTTGCAATTGGGTTTCTCCGTGGTACCAGCTAGATCGCGCTCGTCTTTTTCAGGGTTGGGTTCTTGAGAAGGAGGCTCGAAGAATTCGTCACCGTACCCATGTTCGGCAAAGTACTTATCGATGTTGGTAAATTTACCATCGTCGTTGTCGTCATGGTCCGGATCCTGTGCCATATGCATGTTCGGATCCTGTGTCATAGGGATGTCTGGCATGTCCAATAGCGTTGCGGTGGTCTTGCCATGGCTTGGCGCCGGCATGACTGGCGGTGTTGTCTGTGGGGTTGTAACACCCCGTATGTAACTTGCCATATTTGTATTCCAACTCTTGCCATTTCCGGCACTAAGTTATGATATCTCCTCATTGTCGGGTTTTTGTCTCGTGTTGTTTTGTCTTTGTCATGCATCTCATATCATGCCATCATGTCCATTGCATTTGCATACATGCTCGTCTCATGCATCCGAGCATTTTCCCCGATGTCCGTTTTGCATTTCGGTGCTCCTATGTCCTCAGGTGCCCCATTCTACCTCTTTTCGTGTGCGTGTGTTAAACGTTTTCGGATTGGACCGAGACTTGCCAAGCGGCCTTGGTTTACTACCGGTAGACCGCCTGTCAAGTTTCGTGCCATTTGGACTTCGTTTGATACTCCAACGGTTAACCGAGGGACCGAGAAGGCCTCATGTGTGTTGCAGCCCAACACCTCTGTAAAGTGGCCCAATACCCACCTAAACCTCCTCCATCATCTAGTCCGTTCGATCACGATCATGTGGCTGAAAACCGTGCTCAATTTGGAGCCTCCTAGCTCCATCTACCTATAAATATAGCCTCCCCTCCGAAAATCTCGGGTCATTTCGCACCCTAACCTAGCCCCCTTCCTCTCCGCGCGCCGGACAACGTCCGGGCCGTGCCAGACAACCGCACCCAGCCAGCCAGGACGCGACACATGGCACGCCGGCCACCTCCCACCGCCGCGGCCCGCTGAGCCCAGAACCGGCCCCGCGGCCCACGTCGCCCGCCGCCACCTACCGCACGCCCCGTGCCTCCTCACCGCCCACACGCCGCCGCACTTCGCCCCGGCCGGCCGCCGCGTTCCTCGCCGGCCGGAGGAGAGCTCCGACTCCGGCGAGCCCCCCGCGCCGCCCGAGCCGGCGCCGACCTCCACCGCAGTCCTCCGCCATCCTCTCTGCCCGGATCCGGCCACCCCGCCTCTTCCTCGTCAACTCCGGCGCCCCAAGTCCGATTCCGGCGACTGTCCGGCGAGCACCTCGAAACGCGTGCGATCCGGATCTGGATCTGGATCGGTTGACTTTTACCCTAACGCTAGTTTTTTTATGCATTTTTCATCATGGCATAACTCTGCATCCGTGGCTCCGTTTTGGACGTGTAGCATATCAAAATGTTCGTCTCGATGAGTACTTCATTTCATCTCATTGCATCATGTTCATTTGAGCTCATCTTGATGCCCTAAATTCTGTTGGAAGAGTGCTAGTTTCTGTAAGTTTCAAATTCTTATCAGCAATTGCTCATTTGTCAGTTTTGCCATGATTAATGTGTGCCTCGTATGATCTTGAGCCCTACATGAGTTTTGAAGTATGCCATGCTATCTTTACAGAGGTGTATGCCATGTATTTTTGTGATCTCTGTGGTGACTAGCACAATCATGCAAAGTAGCCCTCTTAATGTTGCTGATTTCAGGGACTTAGAAATATTCTAAGTATTTGTCCTGTCATTATTTTTTTGCCATGTGTTCTTGTTACTACAGAGTGATCCATGCCTCGTTTGAGCGTGATCAGTAAGGATGTTTTGTAGATATTGTGGTGCTCTATCCATCCATGTCTTTGTTTGCATTTATGGAGCACCCTAGCTTGAGTCAATAGAGCTCTACTTTTGCTATAAAATGTTCCTGGCAGAATGTTTACATGTTAAGCATTTTTGCCGAGGTTGTTGTAGTTGATCGTTGATCCGTGCATGCTATGTTGTTGTTCTTGCCATGTTTAGCTTCTATGCCATGTCTACTTGCTAGGTGTATGCTTAGTTTGTCATGCAATGCCTTGTGCTGAGTGCATCGAGCTCTTAAACATGCCTACTTAATATCTGTTTTGCCATGTTCCAGTTTTCTACTATGTCTGAATCTGTTAATGATAATTGCTAGGTTCACATGGTTGCCATTGTATTTTCTGATCCCTTTTGGCTTATGGTCACTAAGGGAATTTTGTTGTATGCTTTGAGTAGCTTCATGCCATGCCTTGCTTTGCCATGATATGTTCCTGTAGCATGTTGTTATCGTGCTCTAAACATTGCTTCCTGATGTTATATTCCTGACATGTTAATTTCACTAAGTCTGTAACCTGATATCTTTTGCACTTTTTCCATGCTTGTTTGAACTTGCTACTGAGTGAATTAGCTATAGCTCAATGTTCATCTTTTGTCAAGCATCTTGAGTGGATCCCTGCCATGTATTTTGTTGCGATGTTAGAGTGTTGTAGCATGTTGTTCTTGATGCATTTAGATGGCCTCGTTCTGTTAATCGTAGATCGGTGCCATATTTGTTTTGCTTGTCATTTCCAAACCGTGCATCCGATTCCGGTGATCTTTATATCGATTTCGACCAAAATCAACTCATCTTTCAGTGACACTCTTGGTTTTCCAAGTTGAGGCCAGGTTCAATCATTCCTTTCCGAATCATGCATATGCATCGCATATTGCATCCCACATATCATGACATGTTTCGCATCATGTTGTTTGTGCATTGCACGTGGTTGATTGTGTCTCCCTTTGCTAGTTGTTCTTGCTTGGGTAGAGCCGGGAGACGAGTACGTGATCCAGGAGCCCGTTGAGTACGTTTACGAGGATCAAGCTAATGTCATCTCGGAGAACTTTGCAGGCAAGATGACCATACCCTTGAAATCACTTCTATCTTTGCTTGCTAGATGCTCGCTCTATTGCTATGCCTATGCTACGATACCTACCAATTTTTTATGATGCCTCCCATATTACCATGTCAAACCTCTAACCCACCTTGTCCTAGCAAACCGTTGTTTGGCCATGTTACCGCTTTGCTCAGCCCCCTCTTATAGCGTTGCTAGTTGCAGGTGAAGATTGGAGTTTGTTCCTTGTTGGAACATGTTTATTGTTGGGATATCATTATATTATCTTGTCTACTTTAATGCACCTATATACTTGGTAAAGGGTGGAAGGCTCAGCCTTATGCCTGGTGTTTTGTTCCACTCTTGCCGCCCTAGTTTCCGTCATACCGGTGTTATGTTCCTTGATTTTGTGTTCCTTACATGGTTGGGTTATAATGGGAACCCCTTGAAAGTTCGCCTTGAATAAAACTCCTCCAGCAATGCCCAACCTTGGTTTTACCATTTTCCACCTAGCCTATTTTCCCTTCGGTTTCCGGAGCCGAGGGTCATCTTTATTTTAAACCCCCTTGGGCTAGTGCTCCTCTTAGTGTTGGTCCAAACCGAGTAGACTGCGGGGCCACCTCGGGGCAACTTGAGGGTTGGTTTTACTCGTAGGATGTCTCATCTGAGTGTGCCCTGAGAACGAGATATGTGCAGCTCCTATCGGGATTTGTCGGCACATTCAGGCGGCTTTGCTGGTTTAGTTTTAGCATTGTCGAGATGTCTTTTAACCGGGATTCCGAGTCTGATACTTTCGAAAGCCGTGCCCGCGGTTATGGGAAGATGGGAATTTGTTAATATCCAGTTGTAGATAACTTTAAACTTAACTTAATTAAAATGAATCAGCAGAGTGTGTGGCCGTGATGGTCTCTTTTCAGCGGAGTCCGAGAAGACAACACGGTCTCGAGTTATGCTTGAACGTAGGTTGTTCTAGGATCACTTCTTGATCATAGTTTCTTGACCGTGCCTTTGCCTTCTCTTCTCGCTCTCATTTGCATATGCTAGCCACCATATATGCTAGTCGCTTGCTGCAGCTCCACTTCATACCTTTTACCCTTCCTATAAGCTTAAATAGTCTTGATCGCGAGGGTGTGAGATTGTTGAGTCCCCGTGACTTACAGATTACTTCCAAAACCAGATGCAGGGACCGATGATACCGCTCCAGGTGATTCGACTGAGCTCAAGTGGGAGTTCGATGAGGACTCAGGACGATACTACGTTTCCTTTCCAGACGATCAGTAGTGGTGCCCAGTTGGGGCGATCGGGGACTTTGTCGCATTTGGGGTTGTTCTTTATTTTGGTTGCGTAGTCGGACCTTGATTGTATCTGGATGAATGTAATGAAATTTATGCTATTGTGTGACGTGGCGAGTGTAAGCCAACTATGTATCTCTTTTCCTTATTATTACATGGGTTGTTGTGAAGATTACCTCACTTGCGACATTGCTTACAATGCGGTTATGCCTCTAAGTCGTGCTTCAACACGTGGGAGATATAGCCGCATCATGGGCATTACAAGTTGGTAATCAGAGCCTTCCCCGACTTTAGGAGCCCCCTGCTTGATCCAATGGTTGGCGTTGTTGAGTCTAGAAAAATGTTTTGAGTCATTAAGGATTATATATATCGGAGAGTAGGATTCTTTTTACTCCTCAGTCCCTTCGTCGCTCTGGTGAGGCATCCTGATGTAGAGTTTTGACTCTTCTCTTCTCAAATTTCACTAAAAAAAATTTAGGATCACGCGGGTATCTTGGAATCGTTCCGATGGTTTTGTGATGAGAACATTGTTCTTGGTGCCTCCTGACATTTAGGGCTTGTGGCAGTGTCCCGGGGAGTTGAGCTCTGAGGTGTTGTCGTCACAATTTTATCGTTGCAATTCTGGAATACCTGAGTTTCGCCGACATCGAAAATCTCTTTTATGCAGTTGTTGGTGAGATAACCTCGACGCCACCCACTACTGGGGCGGGAGTTCGGGAGTATCGCCATAACTCGTATAACGGATGCTTTTCGAAGGTTGAGGTAAATGATTTCCGAAGGTTTCTTGGTTATGTGTTGAAGGATGGATACAGCTGGATGTAGGATTTGCTAGCTTTAGGTGAGGTATTATGCTTCCCCTGTATCCCCAACACCTGATTGCATAACCAGAAAGGTTTGTAGCTCTAGTATTTCTTCCGCGGATATTTGTTTTGGGATTGGGTAATCCTCACCAAGTATTTGTTCTTGTCCGTACCTTGTTTTTTTATTCATCTACCTCTATATAAGTGGCTTCTCAATTTATGGAAGTGTGACCATTTCAATTGGAATTCATTCGTTCATTTTGTTCGGATGTTAAGACTATATGTTGCAATTTCGATCCATTTGATTCAGCTTGAATATATATTTGTCAAGATGCTAACGGATGTCACCCTCTTTAGGATGGCTCCTCCAACGCGTCAGAATCCTGAACCGCCGCCACCACCTCCACCTCCAGAGGCATGTCAAGCTGTGATGGCCGCTACCAATGCAAACACGCAGCTGATCATGCAAATTTTGCAAGAGCGCAACCAAGGGAATCAAGGCCATGGCAACAATCAGAATCAGTTTGCTACACTCAACCAGTTCCTCGCAAACCAACCAAAGACCTTCAGTAACTGTGTCGAGGGAATAGACGTTGATGATTGGCTCATGGATATCTGCAAGCATTTCAAGTGCAGCAACGTCAGCCCTGAGGACTTTGTCAAGTTTGCTTCGTTCCAACTCAAAGACCAAGCTGCAGAGTGGTATCAGCAGTACAAAGATTCCAGAGGAGGTCATGTGATTACCTGGGATGAATTCCGTCAAGACTTCAAAGCTCACCACATTCCTCAGAGTGTTTTTGAGAGCAAGCGTGAGGAATTCCGCAACCTGAAGCAAGGAAGCCTGTCTGTTTACCAGTATAAAATCATGTTCCAGAAGCTCGCTCGTTTCGCCAAGCAAGACGTCCCTGACGAGAAGAGCATGATTTATCAGTTCAGAGGTGGCCTGAGAGAAGATCTCCAACTAGCTCTCGTGCTTTTTGAGCCACAGAAGTACGATGAGTTTTACAACATGGCACTGAAACAAGAGGCTGCTCAGCTTAAGTGCGATGCTTCCAAGAAGCAAGTCAGAGATGCAACTCCTTCTTCCTCAACTCAAGTGGCAACTAAGCAGCAAAAGTATTGGTTACCTCCTCCTCCTCCGTTCCGTCAGCCTTATCAGCAGAAGAGCAAAGGTGGCAATGGATCTTCCCACCCACCCAACCCAAGCTTTCAGAACAAGACTTCGTCTCATGCTCCAAGATCAAGTGCTCCGTATCACCATCCGCTCTCGGAGGTCACATGCAACAAGTGTCAGCAGAAGGGTCACTATGCCAACAAATGCTTCAATCAGAGGCGTCTTCCTCCTCCTCCTCCTGTGAGATCTGCTAGCACCGCAGTGGTCAAGCATAATCCCAAGCACGCCAAGGTCAAGTTGATGAACGCAGCTCAGGCAGAGGACTCGTCAGATGTCATCATGGGTAACCTTCCTGTTAACGATGTTCCTGCAAAAGTACTTTTTGATACTAGTGCATCGCATTCTTTCTTGTCATTCCCTTTTGCATCGAAGCACAATGTTGACACTGAGGTTTTGCCTAAAGTCATGCAAGTTGTTTCTCCCGGAAAGCTTATGAGTTCTAGTTTGGTTGCTCCGGATGTTTCTATCACGTTGGGCGACTATAAATTTCTGTCCTCTCCAGTGGTCCTTGGTAACTCGGATATTGATCTTATTCATGGAATGGATTGGCTTTCTAAGCACAAGGCTCACCTCGATTGTGCTGCTAGGCAGATTCAATTGACACATTCGTCTGAGGATGTAATCATCTTTGCCGCTCGTGATGATACCATTCGACTGTTTTCTCTCAATGAGAAGGGCGAGCTGGATGCCATCTCTCAGATTCCAGTCGTTTGTGAATATCAATATGTCTTTCCAGAAGAGCTTCCAGGAATGCCTCCGCACCATCCAGTTGAATTCATCATCGATCTTGAGCCTGGCACGGAACCTGTTTGCAAACATCCTTACAAGCTTGGACCTGAAGAGTTGAAGGAGCTGAAGAAGCAACTCGATATTCAAGAGCGTATGGGTCTCATCCGTCCAAGTTCTTCTCCATGGGGTTGTGGTGTTCTTTTCGTCAAGAAGAAGGATGGAACGGACCGACTTTGTGTCGACTACCATCCATTGAACAAGAAGACCATACAGAACAAGTACCCACTTCCCAACATCAATGAGCTGTTTGAACAACTCAAAGGTGCTCAAGTATTCTCCAAGCTTGATCTCCGTATGGGCTATCATCAGATTCGCATTCGTGAAGAAGATATCCCCAAGACAGCATTCAGAACAAGCTATGGTTCATATGAATACACTGTCATGTCTTTCGGCCTTGTCAATGCTCCTCCAACATTCTCTCGCATGATGAACTTCATCTTCAACGCCTACACAAACGACTTCGTCTTGGTCTACCTCGATGACATTTTGGTTTTTTTCCAAGAACAAGGAGGATCATGCCAAGCATTTGAGATTGGTGCTGGATAAACTCAGAGAACATCAGTTCTATGCGAAGTTTTCAAAGTGCGAGTTTTGGCTCGATGAGGTTCTCTACCTTGGACATATCATCTAAGCCAAGGGCATAGCTATTAATCCTGAGAAGGTGTCTGCAATTGTGAATTGGGAACCACCTCAGAATGTGAAGCAACTCCGCAGCTTCCTTGGGCTCGCAAGCTATTGTCGGATGTTCATTGAGAACTGCTCTAAGATCGCGAAGCCTCTTTCCAACCTTCTCTAGAAGCATGTGAAGTACTTCTGGTCGCCTGAATGTGACATCGCTTTCAACACCCTCAAAGAGAAGTTAGTCACTGCTCTAGTTCTGACTCCTCCTGATGAATCCAAACCGTTCGAGGTCTTCTGTGATGCTTCCCTTCAAGGTTTTGGTGCAGTGTTGATGCAAGAGAAGAAAGTTGTGGCCTATACCTCTCGCCAGTTGAAGCCCAATGAAAAGAACTACCCCACACATGACCTCGAGTTGGCGGCAGTTGTCCATGCTCTTTTAACTTGGAGACATCTCTTATTGGGAAGGAAAGTGGACATCTTCACTGATCATAAGAGCATCAAGTACATCTTCACTCAGCCAAACCTCAACCTCAGGCAGACTCGTTGGGTTGAAATGATTCAAGAGTATAATCTGAGTATCGAATATACTCCAGGCAAGGCCAATGTAATTACTGACGCATTGAGCAGGAAGGCTTACTAAAATAGTCTGATTATCAAGCCCTACCAACCGGAGCTTTGTGAAGCTTTCCATAAACTTAATCTTCAAGTTGTTCCACAAGGATTTCTTGCCAACCTCCAAGTCTCTCCTACTTTGGAAGATCAGATTCGCGAGGCTCAACTTCTTGATGCTATGGTGAAGAAGGTGAAGATTGGGATTGCCAAGAGTCAACCCAAGTACAAGTGTTATCGTCTTGATGACAAGGATACTCTATTCTTCGAGGATCGCATTGTTGTGCCTAAAGGTGACCTTCGTAAAGTCATTATGAACGAGGCTCACAATTCACTCCTCTCTATCCAGCCTGGAAGTACAAAGATGTACTAGGACCTCAAGCAGTCGTATTGGTGGACACGGATGAAGCGCGAGATTGCTCAGTTCGTGAATGAATGTGATGTCTACAGAAGAGTGAAAGCAGAACACCAACAACCAGCTGGTCTCCTCCAACCTCTTGTCATTCCAGAATGGAAGTTTGACCATATTGAGATGGACTTCATGACTGGATTTCCAAAGTCCAAGCGTGGAAATGATGCTATCTTCGTTGTCATCGACAAGCTCACTAAAGTGGCTCATTTCCTTCCTATCAAAGAATCTATCACAGTAGCTCAGTTGGCAGAGCTATATACCTCCAGGATTGTCTCTCTGCATGGCATTCTGCAGTTGATTTCTTCAGATCGTGGCAGCATCTTCACCTCTAAGTTTTGGGATTCTTTCCAGAAGGCCATGGGTACCAACATTCGCTCCAGCACAGCTTTTCATCCTCAAACTAGTGGCCAAGTCGAGCGAGTAAATCAAATTCTTGAGGATATGCTCAGGGCTTGTGTCATCTCTTTCGGTATGAAGTGGGAAAATTGTCTTCCATATGCCGAGTTTTCCTACAACAACAGCTTCCAAGCGAGTTCGGGCAAGGCCCCATTCGAGATTCTCTATGGCAGGAAGTGTCGTACTCCTCTTAACTGGTCAGAGACAGGTGAACGTCAACTTCTTGGCAATGACTTGATCACAGAGGCTGAAGAAATGTGCAAAGTCATTCGTGAAAATCTCAAAGCCGCGCAATCGCGCCAGAAGAGTTACTATGATAGCAAGCATCGTGACTGGGCTTTCGAGATCGGAGACCATGTCTAGCTCCGCGTCTCTCCAATGAAAGGTACTCGTCGCTTCGGTATCAAAGGGAAGCTTGCCCCTAGATACGTGGGTCCTTTCAAGATCATCAGCAAAATAGGCGATCTCGCCTATCAACTTGAGCTTCCATCCAACTTTGTAAACGTGCACGACGTGTTTCACGTGTCTCAACTCGCAAGTGTTTCAAGACTCCTGACCGCACCATCAACTTTGAAGAGATTGATCTCCAGGAAGACCTGTCTTATCATGTGCACCCCGTTGCTATTCTTGAAGAAACTGAGCGCAAGACTCGCAACAAGTTTATCAAATTCCTGAAAGTCAAGTGGTCACATCATTCCGACCGTGAAGCCACCTGGGAACGCGAGGATCACCTCCGTTCTGAGTACACGGAGTTTTTTTTTCCAGTCCTAGATCTCGGGACGAGATCCTTTCGTAGTGGTGGAGTGTTGTAACAACCCGTATATAACTTGCCATATTTGTATTCCAACTCTTGCCATTTCCGGCACTAAGTTATGATATTTCCTCGTTGTCGGGTTTTTGTCTCGTGTTGTTTTGTCTTTGTCATGCATCTCATATCATGCCATCATGTGCATTGCATTTGCATACATGCTCGTCTCATGCATCCGAGCATTTTCCCCATTGTCCGTTTTGCATTCCGGTGCTCCTATGTCCTCCGGTGCCCCTTTCCATCTCTTTTTGTGTGCGGGTATTAAACGTTTTTGGATTGGACCGAGACTTGCCAAGTGGCCTTGGTTTACTACCGGTAGACCGCCTGTCAAGTTTCGTTCCATTTGGACTTCGTTTGATACTCCAACGGTTAACCAAGGGATCGAGAAGGCCTCGTATGTGTTGCAGCCCAACGCCTCTGTAAAGTGGCCCAATACCCACCTAAACCTCCTCCATCATCTAGGCCGTTTGATCACGATCGCGTGGCCGAAAACCTTGCTCAATTTGGAGCCTCCTAGCTCCCTCTACCTATAAATATAGCCCCCCCTCCAAAAATCCCGGGTCATTTCACACCCTAACCTAGCCCCCTTCCTCTCCGCGCGCCGGACAACGTCCGGCCACGCCGGACAACCACGCCTAGCCAGCCAGGACGCGACACGTGGCACGCCGGCCACCTCCCACCGCCGCGGCCCGCCGAGCCTGGAACCGGCCCCCGCGGCCCACGGCGCCCGCCGCCACCTACCGCGTGCCCCGCGCCTCCTCACTGCCCGCGCACCGCTGCACTTCGCCCCAGCCGACCGCCGCGTTCCTCGCCGGCCGGAGGAGAGCTCCGACTCTGGCGTGCCCCCCTCGCCGCCCGAGCCGGCGCCGACCTCCACCGTCCTCTCCGCCCGGATCCGGCCACCCCGCCTCTTCCTCGTCAACTCCGGTGCCCCCAAGTCCGGTTCCGGCGACTCTCCGGTGAGCACCTCGAAACGCGTGCGATCCGGATCTGGATCTGGATCAGTTGACTTTTACCATAACCCTAGTTTTATATGCATTTTTCATCATGGCATAACTCTGCATCCGTGGCTCCGTTTTGGATGTGTAGCATATCAAAATGTTCGTCTCGACGAGTACTTCATTTCATCTCATTGCATCATGTTCATTTGAGCTCATCTTGATGCCCTAAATGCTGTTGGAAGAGTGCTAGTTTCTGTTAGTTTCAGATTCTTATCAGCAATTGCTCATTTGTCATTTTTGCCATGATTAATGTGTGCCTCCTATGATCTTGAGCCCTACATGAGTTTTGAAGTATGCCATGCTATCTTACAAGGGTGTATGCCATGTATTTTTGTGATCTCTGTGGTGACTAGCACAAGAATGCAAAGTAGCCCTCTTAATGTTGCTAATTTCAGGGACTTAGAAATATTCTAAGTCTTTGTCCTGTCATTATTTTTATGCCATGTGTTCTTGTTACTACAGAGTGATCCATGCCTCTATTGAGCATGATCAGTAAGGATGTTTTGTAGATATTGTGGTGATCTATCCATCCATGTCTTTGTTTGCATTTATGGAGCACCCTAGCTTGAGTCAATCGAGCTCTACTTTTGCTATAAAATGTTCCTGGCAGAATGTTTACATGTTAAGCATTTTTGCCGAGGTTGTTGTAGTTGATCCGTGCATGCTATGTTGTTGTTCTTGCCATGTTTAGCTGCTATGCCATGTCTACTTGCTAGGTGTATGCTTAGTTTGTCATGCAATGCCTTGTGCTAAGTGCATCGAGCTCTTAAACATGCCTACTTAATATCTGTTTTGCCATGTTCCAGTTTTCCACTAAGTCTGAATCTGTTAACGATAATTGCTAGGTTCACATGGTTGCCATTGTATTTTCTGATCCCTTTTGGCTTATGGTCACTAACGGACTTTTGTTGTATTCTTTGAGTAGCTTCATGCCATGCCTTGCTTTGCCATGATATGTTCCTGTAGCATGTTGTTATCATGCTCTAAACATTGCTTCCTGATGTTATATTCCTGACATGTTGTTAATTTCACTAAGTCTGTAACCTGATATCTTTTGCACTTTTGCCATGCTTGTTTGAACTTGCTATTGAGGGAATTAGCCGTAGCTGAGTGTTCATATTTTGTCAAGCATCTTGAGTGGATCCCTGCCATGTATTTGGTTGTTATGTTAGAGTGCTGTAGCATGTTGTTCATGATGCATTTAGATGGCCTCGTGCTGTTAATCGCAGATCGGTGCCATATTTGTTTTGCTTGTCATTTCCAAACCGCGCATCCGATTCCGGTGATCTTTATATCGATTTCGACCGAAATCAACTCATATTTCCAATGGCACTCTTGGTTTTCCAAGTTGATGCCAGGTTCAATCATTCCTTTCCGAATCATGCATATGCATCGCATATCGCATCCCTCGTATCATGACATGTTTCGCATCATGTTGTTTGTGCATTGCACGTGGTTGATTATGTCTCCCTTTACTTGTTGTTCTTGCTTGGGTAGAGCCGGGAGACGAGTACGTGATCGAGGATCCCGTTGAGTACATTTACGAGGATCAAGCTAACGTCAACTCGGAGAACTTTGCAGGCAAGATGACCATACCCTCGAAATCACTTCTATCTTTGCTTGCTAGATGCTCGCTCTATTGCTATGCCTAGGCTACGATACCTACCACTTGATTATCATGCCTCCCATATTGCCATGTCAAACCTCTAACCCACCTTGTCCTAGCAAACCGTTGTTTGGCTATGTTACCGCTTTGCTCAGCCCCCTCTTATAGCGTTGCTAGTTGCAGGTGAAGATTGGAGTTTGTTCCTTGTTGGAACATGTTTATTGTTGGGATATCATTATATTATCTTGTCTACTTTAATGCACCTATATACTTGGTAAAGGGTGGAAGGCTTGGCCTTATGCCTGGTGTTTTGTTCCACTATTGCCGCCCTAGTTTCCGTCATACCGGTGTTATGTTCCTTGATTTTGCGTTCCTTACACGGTTGGGTTATAATGGGAACCGCTTGACAGTTCGCCTTGAATAAAACTCCTCCAGCAATGCCCAACCTTGGTTTTACCATTTTCCACCTAGCCTCTTTTCCCTTGGGTGTCCGGAGCCCGAGGGCCATCTTTATTTTAAACCCCCTTGGGCCAGTGCTCCTCTGAGTGTTGGTCCAAACCGAGTAGACCGCGGGGCCACCTCGGGGCAACTTGAGGGTTGGTTTTACTCGTACGGTGTCTCATCTGAGTGTGCTCTGAGAATGAGATATGTGCAGCTCCTATCGGGATTTGTCGGCACATTCGGGCGGCTTTGCTGGTTTAGTTTTGCCATTGTCGAGATGTCTTGTAACCGGGATTCCGAGTCTGATCGGGTTGTCTTGGGAGAAGGAATATCCTTCGTTGACCGTGAGAGCTTGTGATGGGCTAAGTTGGGACTCCCCTGCAGGGATTTGAACTTTCGAAAGCCGTGCCCGCGGTTATGGGAAGATGGGAATTTGTTAATGTCCGGTTGTAGATAACTTTAAACTTAACTTAATTAAAATGAATCAACAGAGTGTGTGGCCGTGATGGTCTCTTTTTGGCGGAGTCCGGGAAGAGAACACGGTCTCGAGTTATGCTGGAACGTAGGTTGTTCTAGGATCACTTCTTGATCATAGTTTCTCGACCGTGCCTTTGCCTTCTCTTCTCTCTCATTTGCGTATGTTAGCACCTTATATGCTAGTCGCTTGCTGCAGCTCCACTTCATACCTTTTACCCTTCCTATAAGCTTAAATAGTCTTGATCGCGAGGGTGTGAGATTGCTGAGTCCCCGTGACTCACAGATTACTTCCAAAACCATATGCAGGGACCGATGATACCACTCCAGGTGATTCGACTGAGCTCAAGTGGGAGTTCGATGAGGACTCAGGACGATACTACGTTTCCTTTCCAAACGATCAGTAGTGGTGCCCAGTTGGGGCGATCGGGGACTTTGTCGCATTTGGGATTGTTCTTTATTTTGGTTCTGTAGTCGGACCTTGATTGTATCTGGATGAACGTAATTATATTTATGCTATTGTGTGACATGGCGAGTGTAAGCCAACTATGTATCTCTTTTCCTTATTATTACATGGGTTGTTGTGAAGATTACCTCACTTGCGACATTGCTTACAATGCGTCTATGCCTCTAAGTCGTGCTTCGACACGTGGGAGATATAGCCGCATCATGGGCGTTACAGGGGTGGTGTCCCCCGCCCCCAAACAAATCTGGCTCTTCGGCCAAAGCAGGGGCCAGCTTACGCAGGCACTGAGGGTCATCACATCATCTTCGTCGGCCCCAGCGGGTCGAATCGGAGGTAACAACTCGTCGCATCCTGGCAGCACCCGAACCAGTTCAACCCTATACACAGTGGGTAGCATCAGATTACCGTGGATCACGGGGTTGCCCGGTTGAACGATTCTGCCCTTGGCGACATCGATCAACTCGCCGCCCATGAAGTGCAGGAGAGTGCATGGAACGTCGGCGGCGCGCTGCGAAAACATGTAGGGCGTCAGGGATGCCCAGTCAAAGGCAAGGAGATTAAGTCATCGGCCGAGAGGCTTAGTTACCGTGATGGCGTCGAGATCGGCTAATGTCGAGGCACCACCAATGGCGGGCGTGCAACTGATGGAGGGGCCGCTTGCTGCCGAAGTGCCGGCCGACGTACACCCGGGTGCATTAAGCTCCAATGCCCGTGCCGGCATCGGAGCCACCAATACCGCCTCCGCCAGAGAGAACAATGGCGCCACCTGCGTGTTGTGCGAGTTGCTGACTATGAAGCCGGGAACCGGGGGCGGCCCCTATTGGCCACCCACAATCCATGCCTGCAGCCCCTCAATCAAGGTAGGCTCAATGGCGGTGAGCGTCGTTCCCAGTTGTTGTTGTTGCACTTGCTCTTGGACAATCTCCGGAATCCGCGCCACTTGTGCCTTGAGTTCTTGAACCTCGCGCAACTGGCTTTCTGAGCTGGTCTTTCTCTCCTTTCGCCCACCAGCGTTATAGTATGACGAACATTTTGTGGACAAGCCTTTGTCGGCCACACGACCAGCTGACGACGGCTTACTGAGCTTATCCTTGTTTTTCATTACGTTCAACGCCCTATTTAGAGTGTTGTCCCAAGGGGAGCTCTAAGACAACCCCGCGCTACTGCTTTCAGTCTCCTACGAAAGGAATGTGAACCATTTAGAAATTTGGCTTCATTAATTAGAATGCAACCATATGGAGCTAATTACGCGGGGGTGTATTCCTTACCAGAACATGCTCATGCGCCCTGGTCTTCCGATCTGTGGTAAGCTCCTTTGTTACCGGGTCCTCCTTGTACCAGGCCCTGACATAGTTCCTGGTCTGCTTGTCACGGTATTTCTCGAAGCGGGCCGTTAGGCCTTGCTCGGCACGCTCCGCGTCCTCCTTGTCCCATATAGGCTCCGCCACTCTGTAACCACCGGGACCGAGTTGGTGGACCCCTAAGTTCAACTCCCACATTTCTTTCCCCCACTGACTTGATTCCACGGTTGCGGTGCTCTCGCACATGATCTTGAACTCCTTGTAGTCATCTTCGCTGATCGAAGGATTTTTCGCCTTGATCTTCTCATAACTATCACCTTTGTCAATCATTCTCTTCACCGCGCTTCTCCAAGTAGATAGGGCCGTGCTCATCCTCGTGAGGGCAGCACTGTTCACTTTATTCCCTGAGAGGCGTGTGTTTGCAAAGTCAGCGGGGAACTTGTATCATTCGTGGAGCTTCGTGAAGAGGAGGCTGCGCAAATTCCCTCGGTCCTTATGCCTTAGGTTCTTGGTGTTGATCGAGACGTTGCTCCGGAGAATGCACCCGAGCTGAACCGAGCAGCCCTTGACTAATTCTTTGGGCGCCGTAGGATGCCCGTCGGAGTTCACTTCAGTAAATTCCTCCTTGACGGTGCCGAGCACGTTCGGGCGCCGGTCCTTCCGCTGCCTCTTCGGTTGGCTGCCATCTGTGCGTGCGATGCCATCATCAGTGGTAGCATCCTCGGCGGCACCATCAGTGGTGTCATCCCCAACACCACTAGGGGTTGTGTAGTCAGGATCGGTGTCTTCCACGGCGTCCTCATAGCGGTGAGGTTCTTCCTCCATCTCCTGGGACAGCTCCCAGAATTGCTTGCCCGAACCGCCGGCCTCATCGTTGTGGGCCATGTTTTGCTCTAAATAGGAAAAAAGTTTGGTCAAAAAGTTAGTTATTGTCAAGGAACAAGATCATGGTCTCATCATTTAGGGTTTGTCGACACCGAGGCATCCTAAAAGCTAAGCTTTTATCATTTAGGGTTTGTCGACGCTGAGGCACCCTAAAAGCCAAAGCTTTCATCATTTAGGTTTTTATCGACACCGAGGCACCCTAAAAGCCAAGGTTTTATAATTTATGGTTTGTCGACACCGAGGCATCCTAAAAGCTAAGCTGGGAAGGAGAATTCTAAGTTGGTCCTAATCACCTGGCTCTATTGCCACCTATGGTTTAATGCAGCAAGAATAAAGGGGCAGCTGATCCTACTTAATTAAGTACTAAGATACCCCGACCCATGCATTAGTCACAAGTACCCCATATGTCCTATTTTTAGCAAAGTCATGCTAAAATTCACAGAAAAGTTCAGCATGACCTTTGCTGAAAATAGGACATATGGAGTACCCGAATTTGCCGGAATGGAAGTTAATCGACATTCCAACAAACTCAAGGGCCTCTTGGGGTACCTGCAAAATCATCACGACACGATGGTCGGAGACATGACCTTTGCCTAACAGTTCTGAACTCCTGCATGGGTCGGAGACAAGAATAAAGGTAGAATACAATGGTAGAATACACTCAACACTTCTTTGTGTCCATATCAACTACCTCAATAACCTGTCAATACTGAATATTAGAATTTTATAATTTAAAGCATGCTAAAGATATATAAAACTCCATTGCAAATGTGCCATGTCAATCAAAACCCCGATGGATGAGAACTACCATTCAATACAACAACTCTTAGAAGTGAAGAACAGGTTCTCCAAAATGAGTAGAAAGGGAGCATGCTGACATCTATACAAGCGAATAATGATTTACTACTCAATGGAATAGGGTAAGATAAACACCATTCAATAAATTTACTACATCAAAAGGAGTAAAACTCAACAATGCAGCACTATCTCTGAACCTAACCTTTGTTTACTATGGGTATGACAATTCAATGAGTTGGTCATCACAATGTCAAATGCCATTGGAAGACAAGAAATCAGGTCATCACATAACAACAATTGGATGGCCTCATGAACAACCAAGACATCCTTGAATGGCTGCCAAGTTACTACTAGCAGGCTCAAAAGTCAAGTAAACTGAAGATTGACCTTCTGAAGGTCTAAGTATGGTTGTGCTGTCAGGTTACTACTAGCAGCAACATGGAAGTACTAGAATTTGGTGGATTATCTCATGTACAAACAGCTGGAGCATCCGTAACAATGTCAGGGCACAAACTAAATCAAAAGATAAAGGTATTTTTGTGAAATATGCAGTACCACATACTTTTGTCACAAAAAATGGCTACATAACTCACAAATTGCTTTCTAACTACCCATTTCTACACTGAATTTTGATTACTCAAAAATCATAAAAATTCTTTAACACTAATTTTTTAAGGGTTGCGTTTTTAGGAGATCTACAGAAAAATCAGCTAGGTTTGCTTGGAATCAAAGATAAGGAGATGTTCGGAAAAACATCATACAGGATACAGCAGCAGTTCATTTAATTCAGTGTGAGAAATTTACATTCAAGTTTGAGGCGACCAATACTCATCTTCTATTTCCGAACACGGCTTGTTTGGCATAAGAAAATTTGTGTGATTTTTTGTCCCATGCAGTAAACCAATTTGCTTATGAACCATTCACATATCGTTTCCAAGGTCACAACTTCCTCTGTTCTAATATCCAGTCCAATTCTGAAACCAACTTCCTCTGTTCTAATATCAGGAGAGGGGTGCAGTTTGCATTACGAAATTGGCCCAAGGATTTTAACGGCGACGAGGTTTAGGGTGAAGCACGGAGTTTCAAGAGGGGGTACCTCGTCTTGCTGGAGCTGGTCGTTGGAGCGCAGCCGCTCCTCGGGCAGATCGGGCTCCCTTCCATCCTCGCGATCCGGGAGTGGGGCGACGGGAGCGAGGCGACGGGGCGTTGGGGGCGGTGGGGCGACGGGCAGCAAGGCGCCGGGGCGTCGGGGGCGGTGCGGCGACAGGCAGCGAGGCGCCGTGGCGTCGGGGTCGGTGGGGCAACGGGCAGCGAGGCGCCGGGGCGTCGGGGGCGGTGGGGCGACGAGCAGCGAGACGCCGGGGCGTCGGGGGCGGTGGGGCGATGAGCAGCGAGGCGCCGGGGCATTGGGGGCGGTGGTGGTCGGGTGCGGCGAGGGCAGCGAGCACGGCCGGGGACGGCGAGCACGGGGGCGGCACGGGTGAGGTGAGTCAGTGGGAGGGCTTAGAGAGAAATGTGAGATTGGGGATTTTAGTGGGGGAGGCTTAGCAATGGCGCACCCCCTAGCGGTGCGCCATTAGAATTTTTTATTGGATAGCAATGGCGCACCCCCTAGAGGTGCGCCATTAGTAATGTTTTTTTTGGATAGCAATGGCGCACCCCCTAGCGGTGTGCCATTAGTATTTTTTAGGATTTTTTTTGTTACCTAGCGGAGGGCCGACAGCGGCGTCTTGAACCCTAGCTAGGTCTCGCTCGGGGGGGGGAGGGGTGGGTGGTGCGCTCTGCCGATTCCGTTCGGGGGAACCGAGCAAGGAGACAGGGGAGGGTGCGGGGGGTCGGCGGCGGTGGAGCGGGGGAGAGTGCAGGGGGTCGTCGGCGACGGTGGAGTGGGGGAGGGTGCGGGGGGGTCATCGTCGGTGGTGGAGCGGGGGAGGGTGCGGGGGGTCGTCGGCGGCGGTCGGTAATGAAGAAGCATTGGTCCACTTGGGAAGCCAGTACCCATGGCTCATTTTTCGTGGTGACGTTTGCGCCCGCGGTCTTGGATTTGGCTTCGGGTATAACCATGGTGGTGATATACCGGTCTTCTTTTATGACGCTCTTGGACCATATGAAACGGAACATCGGGACCTTCTCTCCAGCATAGCTCAGCTCCCAGATCTCTTCGATCCTTCCATAGTATCTGTCCTTGTCGTTATTGGTGTAGGATTCCATCGTTACCCTGGAGTTCTGATAACCATCACTCTTCATGTCCTTTCCCTCGGTGTAGAATGTGTAGCCGTTGATATCGTACGCCTCATATGTCATCAGGTTGTGCTCGGTGCCCTGTGACAAGGCGAATATGAGTTGTTCTTCTGCGGAAGAATCCTCATGTAAATGGTACGACATAAGCTTCTGTTTGAACCAACGCGTGAAACATGAGTTTTGCTCTTTTATTATATCTCCGTCCATCCTCTGTTGGCCTCGGTCATTGTACGTCTTCTCAATAAAGGTTTTGTGCTCTACCACCCAAGGATCGACCACGTCTATGTGTTGTAGCGCGACTAGGTTTGCTCTTTCAATGTCAGCGAGTCGACCCTTGAAGTCGACATGCATTTCGCAGTGACCCTCACGGTGACCCCATCCAGCGAGCCTGCCGAGGTGCCTGTTGACGGGCAGACCAACGGGGTTCTCGATGCCTAGATAATTCGTGCAGTAGGAGATGCACTCTTCGGTCAGAAAGCCCCTGGATATGCTTCCCTCTAGACGTGACATGTTGCAAACGTATCCTATGATGACACCATTCATCCTTTCGAACGGCATCATGTTGTGCAGGAACGTCGGCCCGAGTTGGATGATATCCTCCACGATATGGACCAGCAGATGCACCATAACGTCGAAGAATGCAGGTGGGAAGTACATCTCAAGCTCGCATAGTATCACCACGATCTCTTCATGTAGCCTTCTGAGTTGCCTCACGCCAACCGACTTCCGAGAGATGACGTTGAAAAAGTTGCATAGGCTAAATAGCGTTTCACGGACGTGCGCGTCCATGATCCCATGGATTGCAACTAGAAGTATCTGCGTCATCAGCATGTGACAGTCGTGTGACTTCATCCCGCTGTACTTCTGCTTTGCTGAGTCTAGGTATCTGCTTATCTTCCCCGCGTAACCGTAAGGAAGTTTTACTCCTATGAGGCAGGTGAAAAACTGATCGATCTCCTCCTGACTTAGAGTGAAGCACACGGGAGGGAAGTCATTTCCGGTCTTCTTGGCCTTTTTGCCTTTGCGACGACTTTCTGTGTCCTGCTTTGCCTCATCATCATCATCATTAGCGTGAAGCTCCTCCCTGATGCCCATTGATTTCAAGTCTGCCCTTGCTTTCGGCCCATCTTTGGTCCTCTCTGACATGTTGAGCAGGGTACCAAACAGACTCTCGCACACGTTCTTCGTGATATCCATGACATCAAGGCTGTGAGGCACACGATGGATCTTCCAGTACGGCAAGTCCCAAAAAACAGACCTCGTTTTCCATACCTTTAGCAGTGGCTCTGGCGCCTTTCGCTTCTTTCCTGGCTCTGGCGCCTTTTGCTTCTTTCCCGGCAGTGGGCAATCTTTCCAATTTTTCAACAGCTCGTCTATTTCCTCGCCGCTCCTCGTACGCGGGCATCTTCGGGGTTCGGTTTCACCATCGAACATATCCTTGCATTTTCTCCACGGGTCATCATCGCGAAGCCACCTTCAATGTCCCATGAACACAGTTTTCGAAGACCCGGGATCTCTATCTATCTGGCTATACGTTGTGTCATCCATGCACGTGATGCATCCAGAAAATCCTTGGACCACCTGCCCCGCGACATATCCGTAACCGAGATAGTCCTGCACCATCGTGAGCAGTGCGGCTCTCATAGGGAAATATTCTTTCTCTGCGGCGTCCCACGTATTGGCTGGCGTTTTCCACAGCGTGTCTAGCTCCTCTTTCAGCAGCCCCAGATACAGATTGATGTCGTTCCTTGGTTGTTTCGGCCCTTCCATTAGCATACTCATGTGAATGTACTTCCTCTTCATGCACAACCAGGGGGAAGGTTGTACATCCACACAAACACAGGCCAGGTGCTATGTGTGCTTCTCTGGCTGCCAAACGGATTGACTCCATCGGTGCTCGTGCCCAGCACGATGTTCCTTGGATCATTCCCAAATTCTAGGTGTTTGAAGTTCAACGCTTGCCACTGGCTACCATCCTTAGGGTGACTCAGCATCTTGTCTTTTTATTTATCTCCGAATCATTTGCGTCATCTTCTCGCTTCTTCTCCTCCCTATCCGTGTGCCAACGCAGGAGCTTTGCTACCTTAGGGTCCGCAAAATACCACTGCAGACGAGGAGTGATCGGAAAGTACCACACCACTTTTCGAGGAGCTTTCTTCCTCGTCTTGTATCAAGTGACACCGCACACCGAACATATGGTAGACTCCGCGTGCTCGTCCCGATAAATGATGCAATTGTTCATGCACACATGGTATTTCACGTGTGGTAAATCCAAAGGACACACGATTTTCTTTGCCTCCTCAAAACTGGTCGGGCACTTGTTCCCCTTGGGAAGACGTTCGTGCCAGAATAACATGTTCTTGTCGAAGCATGCGTCGGTCATTTTGTGTTTTACCTTCATCTCCAGAGCCATGAGCGTTACTTTCAGGCGGGTATCCTCGGGCCTTCATCCTTCATACAATGGAGTAACCGCGTCTATCTCTAGTTGATCCAGCTTGGCTTTCTCTCGGCCGGCAGCTCTTGCGTTATCCGTCTACTTGAGAAGTAGCTCTTGAATATGAGGGTCCTGCAACCAGCCCATCGATGGTCCATCGTCGTCTGCTCCGGCATCTTCATCTTCATGATCATGCCCTTCGTCTTGATCTTCCTCATCATCATGTCCGACATCTTCTACATGATGAATGTGTACAGCATCACCGTCGTGATCATGTCTTGGAGATTCTTCGTCTTCTCGCCCGCCCTCGCCGCGGTGGTTGTCTTGCTGCCCTTCCTCATTTCTTGCCCGGCCCCATGGACGACTTCATAGGCATCTTCATCACCTCACCACTGATAGCCATCCATGAAACCACGCAAGAGAAGGTGGTCCCGCAGTTACCTGGAGTCTGGGTCCGCAATAAGGCTCTTCAGCTTGCATCTTCGACACGGACATCTTATCTCCGTCTCATTCTTTTGAAGCATCTCGGCCTTCGCGGAGCTCAAAAACCTATTCACGATGCCTTCAGTCATCGTGCGGACCATGGTCGCCTGCGGGGTAGAGCAAAACGATATTTTAGAACCAAGAAAAAAATTGGCATGACTTTCCCTAAAAATAGGACAAAAAAGAATGCATAGTGCCAAAATTCTCGCCGAAACGGAAATGAATCAACATTCCGGCAAAATATTGGCAACTATCGCATTTCAAATACCGGTACCTGCAAACACAAACATATATGCAACACCACAAACATATGCAACACCACAAACATACATAGATCTAGCTAGGCCATAAAAAGTGCATGTGCACGTTGTTGGAGGGAGAAAAAAGTAGATCTACAACATAAAGAAAGCTTTCCCCTTACTTACCTATCAAAAAAGGTAATTTAACCACTTAATTTGGATGAATCTATGGTGCAAATGAGGTAAGGAGGAGGAGGCAGCCGAGACAAGCTTGAAGGAGGAGGTGGGGAGAATGAAGTGGGGAAAGTGAGTGTGTAGGTGGCTGTCTAAAATATCTAGCTGGTCTCAGGTTACTAATGGCGCACCACCTACAAATGCGCCATTAGTAACCCTAGTTACTAATGGCGCACCAGCTGGTGGTGCGCCATTAGTAGTTTTGCAAAAAAATGATAGTAGTGGCGCACAGGGTGGGTGGTGCGCCATTACTAGTTTTTAACTAGTAATGGCGCACTGTGCCCTGGTGCGCCATTAGTAATTTTGGAAAAAAATATGTTCGTAGTGGCGCACCATGGGTGTGGTGCGCCATTAGTGTCTATCACACTAATGGCGCACCAACACATGGTGCGCCACTGCTATATAGTAGTGGTGCACCACATGTCTGGTGCACCATTAGTGTCCATATTATCTATAGCCCTTTTCCTAGTAGTGCCGATACTACTCATAGATTCATCAAAATAAGCAAACAACACATCGAAAACATAATCTGTCAAAAACAGAACAGTCTGTAGTAATCTGGATCACATGTATACTTCTGGAACTCATAAAATTCTCAAATAAATTGTTATACGTGAGGAATTTATCTATTAATCATCTGCAAAAAGAATTAACTAAATAGCACTCTCCAAATAAAAATGGCAGCAATTCTCGTGAGCGCTAAAGTTTCTGTTTTTTACAGCATGATCGCAAAGACTTTCCCCAAGTCTTCCCAAAGGTTCTACTTGGCACAAACACTAATTAAAAGCATAAAACTACATCTAAACAGATGCTAGATGAATTATTTATTACTAAACAGGAGAAAAAAAAAGAAAAGAACGAAAATAAAATTGGGTTGCCTCCCAACAAGCGCTATCGTTTAACGCCCCTAGCTAGGCATGATGATTTCAATGATGCTCACATAAAGGATAAGAATTGCAACATAAAGAGAGCATCATGACGAATATGACTAGCACATTTAAGTCTAACCCACTTCCTATGCATAGGGATTTTGTGAGCAAACAACTTGTGGGAACAAGAATCAACTTGCATAGGAAGGTAAAACAAGCATAACTTCATAACTTTAAGCACATAGAGAGGAAACTTGATATTATTGCAATTCCTACAAGCATATATTTCTCCCTCATAATAATTTTCCGTAGAATCATGAACGAATTCAACAATATAATGAGCATCTAAAGCATTCGTTTCATGATCTACAAGCATAGAATTTTTACTACTCTACACATAAGGAAATTTCTTCTCATGAATAATAGTGGGAGGAAAATCAACAAAATAACTATCATGTAATTGAAAATTAAGATCAAGATGACAAGTTTCATGGTTATCATTATTCTTTAAAGCATATGTGTCATCACAATAATCATCATAGATAGGAGGCATGCTTTCATCATAGTAAATTTGCTCATCAAAGCTTGGGGGATAAAAAATATCATCTTCATCAAACATAGCTTCCCCAAGCTTGTGGCTTTGCATATCATTAGCATCATGGATATTCAAGGAATTCATACTAACAACATTGCAATCATGCTCATCATTCAAATATTTAGTGCCAAACATTTTAATGCACTCTTCTTCTAACACTTTGGCACAATTTTCCTTTCCTTCATACTCACGAAAGATATTAAAAAGATGAAGCGTACGAGGCAAACTTAATTCCATTTTTTATTTTATTTATAAACTAAACTAGTGATAAAACAAGAAACTAAAAGACTCGATTGCAAGATATAAAGATAAACCTTCAAGCACTCACCTCCCCGGCAACGGCGCCAGAAAAGAGCTTAGTTGACGGGGTGTTAGTGCCGCTTACCTAGCCTCCCCGGCAACGGCGCCAGAAAAGAGCTTAGTTGACGGGGTGTTAGTGCCGCTTACCTAGCCTCCCGGCAATAGCGCCAGAAAAGAGCTTGATGTCTACTACACAACCTTCTTCTTGCAGACGTTGTTGGGCCTCCAAGTGCAGAGGTTTGTAGGACAGTAGCAAATTTCCCTCAAGTGGATGACCTAAGGTTTATCAATCCGTAGGAGGCGTAGGATGAAGATGGTCTCTCTCAAGCAACCCTGCAACCAAATAACAATGAGTCTCTTGTGTCCCCAACACACCCAATACAATGGCAAATTGTATAGGTGCACTAGCTCGGCGAAGAGATGGTGATACAAGTGGTATATGGATAGTAGATATAGGTTTTTGTAATCTGAAAATATAAAAACAGCAAGGTAACTAATGATAAAAGTGAGCGTAAACGGTATTACAATGCTAGGAAACAAGGCCTAGGGTTCATACTTTCACTAGTGCAAGTTCTCTCAACAATAATAACATAATCGGATCATATAACTATCCCTCAACATGCAACAAAGAGTCACTCCAAAGTCACTAATAGCGTAATACAAACGAAGAGATTATGGAAGGGTACGAAACCACCTCAAAGTTATTCTTTCCAATCAATCTGTTGGGCTATTCCTATAAGTGTCACAAACAGCCCTAGAGTTCGTACTAGAATAACACCTTAAGACACAAATCAACCAAAACCATAATGTCACCTAGATACTCCAATGTCACCTCAAGTATCCGTGGGTATGATTATACGATATGCATCACACAATCTTAGATTGATCTATTCAACCAACACATAGAACCTCAAAGAGTGCCCCAAAGATCTACCGGAGAATCACGACGAAAACATGTGCCAACCCCTATGCATAGGTTCATGGGAAGACCCCGCATGTTGATCACGAAAACATACATCAAGTGAATCACGTGATATCCCATTGTCACCACAGATACGCACGGCAAGACATACATCAAGTGTTCTCAAATCTTTAAAGACTCAATCCGATAAGATAACTTCAAGGGGAAAACTCAATCCATTAGAAGAGAGTAGAGGGGGAAAGAAACATCATAGGGTCCAAATATAATAGCAAAGCTCGTGAAACATCAAGATCGTATCACCTAAAGAACACGAGAGAGAGAGAGATCAAACACATAGCTACTGGTACATACCCTCAGCCTCGAGGGAGAACTACTCCCTCCTCGTCATGGAGAGCACCGGGATGATGAAGATGGCCACTGGAGAGGGATTTCCCCCTCCGGCAGGGTGCCGGAATGGGTCTAGATTGGTTTTTGGTGGCTACGGAGGCTTCTGGCGGCGGAACTCCCGATCTATTGTGCTCTTTTATTGTTTTAGGGTATATGGAGATATATAGGCAGAAGAAGTACGTCAGGGGAGCCACGAGGGGCCCATGAGGGTGGAGGGCGCGCCCAGGGGGGTGGGCACGCCCCCTACGTCGTGGCTTCCTCGAAGCTTCCTTTACGTGGACTCCAAGTCTCCCGGGTTGCTTTCCTTCCAAAAATAAGTTCCGTGAAGTTTCAGGTCAATTGGACTTCGTTTGATTTTCCTTTTCTGTGATACTCTAAACAAGGAAAAACAGAAACTGGCACTGGGCTCTGGGTTAATAGGTTAGTCCCAAAAATAATATAAAAGTGTATAATAAAGCCCATAAACATCCAAAACTGAAGATAATATAGCATGGAGCAATCAAAAATTATAGATATGTTGGAGACGTATCAGGATGCATATTGTGAGGATTATCATTATCATTAAACTTCATAAGAGAATTTACCTGTACCACCTTAGGCAGTGGTGGTGTATTAAGCCCATGTATTTCTTCAATAGGAGGTAAAATTTTAACATCCTCAGCTTTAATACCTTTTTCCTTCATATATTTCTTTGCTTCTTGCATATCTTCACGACTGAGATATAATATACCCCTCTTCCTCAGAATTGGTTTAGGCGGTGGATCAGGAATAGTCCAATCATCATAAATTTTCAATATGTTATTCAATAATCTTCAGCTTGCCCAACAGTTCGTTCCCTGAAAACACAACCAACACAACTATCTAGGAAGTCCCTAGAAGCATCGGTTAGTCCATTATAGAAGATATAAAGTATTTCATTTTTCTGAAGAGGATGATCAGGCAAAGTGAGGGAGTCCTGGATTAGGGGGTATCCGGACAGCCAGATTATATCCTTTGGCTGGGCTGTTGGACTATGAAGATACAAGATTGAAGACTTCATCCTTTGTCTGGATGGAACTCCCCTTGGCGTGGAAGGAAGGCTTGGCAATATGGATATGTAGATCTCCTTCCTTGTAACCGACTCTGTGTAACCCTAGCCCCTCCGGTGTCTATATAAACTGGAGGGTTTAGTTCGTAGGACCAAGAACAACAACAATCATACCATAGGCTAGCTTCTAGGGTTTAGCCTCTTCGATCTCGTGATAGATCAACTCTTGTACTACTCATATTATCAAGAACAATCAAGCAGGACGTAGGGTATTACCTCCATCAAGAGGGCCCGAACTTGGGTAAACATCGTGTCCCCTGCCTCCTGTTACCATCCGCCTAGACGCACAGTTCGGGACCCCCTACCCAAGATTCGCCGGTTTTGACACCGACATTGGTGCTTTCATTGAGAGTTCCTCTGTGTCGTCACCATAAGGCTGGATGGCTCCTTCAGTCATCGATAGCGATGCAGTCCAGGGTGAGACTTTTCTCCCCGGACAGATCTTTGTATTCGGCGGCTCCGCACTGCGGGCCAACTCGCTTGGCCATCTGGAGTAGATCGAGAGCTACACCCCTGGCCACCAGGTCAGGTTTGGAAGCATAAACCACACGGACGACATCCACGGAGACTTGATCTTCGACGGATTCGAGCCCTTGCCGAGTGCGCCGCACGATCACGATGATCATGATTTAGCTCTACCATCGGATAGTGTTCGGGAGATCGCACCGGCGACCGCTCCGACCCTCAATTCGGAGCCAGTTGCGCCATCCAAGGACGGGTGGATAGACCCCGCCATGGAGGCCGCACTCTCAGCGGTGATAGAGCCAAATACTAACTTCACCCCTAACGAGAGCCGTGTCGCCGAACTGCGGGATCCTTCCCCGGCCACGGACTCCGAACCGCCTGCGCCCGTGCCTATCGAATCCGACTGGGCGCCAATCATGGAGTTCACCTCCGCAGATATCTTTCAGCACTCACCCTTTGGCGACATACTGAATTCATTAAAGTCTCTCTCCTTGTCAGGAGAGCCCGGGCCGAACTATGTCTGGCAGGATTGGGATGCGGATGACGAAGAAATTCACCGCCCACCCACCACCCACTTAGTAGCCACTGTCGACATTTTGACCGACATGCTCGACTTCGACTCCGAAGACATCGACGGTATGGACGACGATGCAGGAGACAAATAGGAGCCACTGCCCATAGGGCACTGGACGCCCACTTCATCATATGATGTATACATGGTGGACACACCCAAAGAAAACGACGACGAGGAACGGAAGGACGCAGCGAAGGATCGTTCCCTCGAGAAGCAGTCAAAGCGGCGGCCTAAGCGCCGCTCCAAATCTCGCCTCGGCAGAAATAGCGATCATACAGACCCAGCGATAGAACAGGGTGAGCCAGCGGATGACAAACACGACATTAAACCACCATCTGACCACGGCAACACGGAGAATCAAACCGAACAACCCGACTCCGGCGAAGATGACAGTCCGGATGACATCACACCGGACAGGCACCCGGAGCACCAGAATACCCATCAAAGGCTTGTTGCCACTGCGAGGAGTCTGAAAAAGCAAAAGCAAAGGCTCAGGGCTGCACAAGACACACTCAGAATTAGATGGAGTGAAGTACTCAACACTGCTGCAAAGTACAGCGGTAGTTGCCACACAAAGAGCTACCCAAAGCGAAAGCTGCTACCTGAATTCGATGAGGAGGCCTTAGATCCCCCGCAATCAAAAAATAAAACAGCCATCCGGTCGGATAGACGACCTCGTGACCAACATAGAGCGGCGAACGACGCCGCACACAAACCAGTACGCGATCCATGTAAGGACTCGCAACAAAAGGATGGCGCAACTAGATCCATCTACGGGCCAAGAAAGCGCGCTCTAGCATGCAATGCAACACAAAAAAAATCCGAACACCACGGTACACCCAAATACAGGGGTGCTGCACACCCCTTATGTTTCACCAATGAGGTGTTGGACCATGAATTTCCAAAGGGATTCAAACCCTTAAACATAGAGGTGTATGACGGAACGACAAACCCTGGGGTCTGGATTAAGGACTGCATCCTCCATATCCACATGGCTCGAGGAGACAATCTCCACGCCATCAAGTACTTACCCCTCAATCTCAAAGGGCCAGCCCGGCACTGGCTTAAAAGCCTCCCCGAAAACTCCATTGGAAGCTGGGAAGAGCTCGAAGACGCTTTTCGGGCAAATTTTCAAGGGACCTATGTCCGACCACCAGATGCAGATGATTTAAGTCATATAACTCAACAGCCCGGAGAGTCAGCCTGAAAGCTTTGGAACAGGTTTCTCACTAAAAAGAACCAAATAGTCGACTGTCCAGACACCGAAGCCTTAGCAGCTTTCAAGAACAACGTTCGACACGAATGGCTTGCCAGACACCTCGGCCAAGAAAAGCCGAGAACAATGGCAGCATCAACAAGCCTCATGACCCACTTGCGCGGGCGAGGATAGCTGGTTAGCCCGATGCAGCACCAGCGACCCAAGTACATCCAAAGTCAGGGATGGAAACGGGAAGCCACGACGCAGCAAAAACAAGCACCAGAATAAAGAAGACAGCCCGAAGAGCACGGCGGTAAACGCCGGATTCAGAAGCTCTCGGCCTGGTCAGCAAAAGCTGCCCTCCAAAGGCAACAGAGATGAACTGTCCAGCCTAAACAAAATTCTAGACAAAATATGCCAGATCCACAGCACCCCCGATAAACCTGCAAATCATACCCATAGAGAATGTTGGGTCTTCAAGCAGTCCGGCAAGCTCAATGCCGAACACAAGGGGCAGGATACACCAAGCGAAGACGAGGACGAGCCTCGCAAGAAACACACTGGGGAACAGAAGAAATTCCCACCAGAAATCAAAATAGTAAATGTGTTACACGTGATGAAGGGGAGAAACAAAGCGGCACTCCTAGAGACACATGCCCCAGGGCCTATCACCGCGGAGTTCTGCCACTAGTCGTCCCAATCGACCACCTTTAATCATCGGGATTATGCAGCAAGTATCTAGCATGCAGGATGGGCTGCCTTGGTGTTAGACCCGATAATTGACGGATACCACTTCACACGAGTCCTCATGGACGGCGGCAGTAGTTTAAACCTGATATATCAGGACACAGTCCGCAAAATGGGGATAGACCCAACAAAAATCAGCCATAGCAATACTACCTTTAAAGGAGTAACGCAAGGCCCAGAAGCCCATTTGACGGGCTCCCTACTACTAGAGGTTATATTCGGCTTTCCCGATAACTTCCGCAGCGAAAAGTTAACCTTCCACATCGCTCCGTTCCAATGTGGCTATCAAGCACTACTCGGACGCGAAGCTTTTGCTCGCTTTAACGCAATACCGCATTACGCTTCGCTCATGCTTAAGATGCCCGGTCCACGTGGCATCATTACAATAAATGGAAATATTGAGCGCTCCTTGCGCGCGGAAGACCGTGCGGCTGCCTTGGCAGCCGCACACTAAACGGCCTCACCAACTAGAGCATCTGACAGGTCATTAAGACCACATACGCGGTTAGACGAGTCTGGTGCAGCTATATATAATTGATACATGTTTGATGGCTATACCCCTATAACAATACAAGGGGCTCAACGCGTGAAACAAGTGACAATTAGGCTCAACTTTACTCATCTTGAACTGTACATGGTTTATTTAGTATAACCTACCTTTTGCACGACAACTTTTCACCTAAGTTCCTCTCTTTTACAGATGACCATCGTGCTACACCCATCCAGGATACGGCAACGGAGACACAGGCGCAGACGTGCAGCAGGGACCCGTTCCAAGGATTCTTTTCAGATTAAGACCCTGCGTAAACCTTTTTTACTGTCTCTTATTGATACACATCCCCCGGATTCTCAGTATAATTGAGAAGGATGCTGACGTATTGGCATGTGGCCACATCAAAATATTGCGTGTACCTGGACACCAGGGGCTTATTACAAAGGGCACCGTTTAGCCCGGTTTACATCATAAAGACCGAATACCTTAGGGAGTGTTCGGCGTCGCGAGTTTGGCCTTATATGCATCAGCTCCGAATCATGTCTTTGGTCAAATGTTGGGTTTCCCGGCTCCTGTGTTTTGCTGCCTTACGTTCTCCTCTATCGGCTAAGGCGGCACCAGGAGAACTACTGCGATTGTGCCCTAGTTCATCCGAACGAGAACCTCAATAGAGAAAGCCAAAAACTGACTATCATGATATAGCGTGAGACTGGTCAACCACTCGATGACCTAGCGGAATCTTCGGGATTCCTCCGCCTTAACGAAGGGCCGATTCCTGGCCATGCATGTATGCGCCCTGAATTCGGATGAGCGCGGAGCCACCAGGTGCTATATAGTAGCCCCACTGTCAAACTCCTCTGGCTAAGTGAAAGTGTTAAAGCATTATAGTCCGATTGCCTAGTTCGCTGCGCTATCACCTCCTTAATGGACCAAGACATTGGATCAAGTGTGAACATGCATCTTCTGCGAACACCCCCGCATTATATGCATGGGGGTTGAAGCCGACGACTGCCATCTTTCAGGTTATATACATATATACATAAACGGCCGCACATGAGGCATCATAGTACTTTCAGGCAAAAGTATAAATACAACCTTGATAAACTCAATAAAACATTGTTTTTACAATGGGAATACATGTCACAAAAACATAATATTCTTCGAGCACTGAGCCTCTATCGAACGAGCGCCTTCAAGAACTTCTTCAAAGTAGTGCTCGACAGCCACTCGGCCTATGGCCGAATACTGTGCCGCAACAGTGGTGGCATCCATCTCCGCCCAGTATGTTTTGACACGGGCAAGGGCCATCCGCGAGCCTTCTATGCACGCCGACCTCTTTATAGCATCGATGTGTGGCACAACACCAAGGAATTGTTGCACTAAGATAGAGTAGCTATTCGGCCTTGGCCCTTTCGGCCACAGATGATCCACAACGGACCTCATGGCAAGTCCGGATAATCTATGGAGCTCGGCCCACTCGGCCATTTGCTCATTCAACAGCAGCGGACGGGCTGGAGCATGAAAGTGTGACCAAAACAGTTTTTCCACTTCGTGATCTTTCCAATCCTTGAAGTACTTGGCCACATCAGCAGCACTTGCAGCCAAATCCACGTAGGCGTCCGCAGAACTCCATAGCCGGTCCAGAGGTGCATACTTCGGATCCCCGAACTTAGTCCACAACAAGAAGGGCTTCCCAGATACAATATCCGTAGCTTGATGCGGCTCCTCCTTCGTCGCTCTAATTTTGGAGCGGGCTTCCTTGGCAGCAACCCGGGCCTTTTCCAGGTCCGTCGCCTTCGCCCGGTTTTCTTCTTCAAGAAGCTGGTAACGGTCAGCAGCATCTTTTAACTCTACAACCATCTTGGCTATTTTTTTCTTTGCTCTCGCAATGCGTGGCCTGTTCGACCCTTAACTCTTCGGCCGCCTTTAAAGCGGCTGCATTACTACTCCTTGCTTGCTCCTTGGCTCGGGCAAGCTCTGCCCGAAGGGTCTCCACGGTGGCAGCTCCATCTGCAGTCACAACATATTAAAGATACTGGCATCATGCTGCTCTTACTATGTAACAATCACCAAAAAAATCACCTACCCTGTGCCTCGTCAAGCCGCTTGTTAACAAGCACGATGTCGGCATCTGCCGCATCCAGTTGCCGCCTTAGTTCGGCAAACACATCAGTCCGGCTAGCCACCGGAGCTTCAACCACCTACACATAAAGGCGGTCTGGTTATTACCTGGGACTATGATCCTCTGTTTGCCGCCGTTTTCGACGACAACCAGAGTCTCAGGGGCTACTATCTACACAGGGCACATCTAAAAATGTGCGGTACTGTCAAAAATGCACATCATTTCGTGTACCTCAAAACCCATCAGTAGACTCATAAAGGCTTCATGCAACCCGCTTTCGGCGGACGAAATCCTTTCAATCACCGTACCCATCAATGTGCGGTGCTCTTCTGAGATAGCCGCTTGCTCTACCAGATCCCTCAGTACGTTCGACCACACACCAGACGGTGTCGGACTCTTTTGATTGCTCTCTTCAAGAGCGGGATACTGAGGACTTCGGGTGGCCATAGGATTACCTTCTGGCCTTGCCGGATCAAGAGAAACCCTCCGTGACGACACCTCGAGGTCGCCCGCCTCATGAGGCGGTATGGCAGGGGGAGGTGTTTCGCTCTCCATCATCTCTGGAAGAAGATCCCCTGAAGACGAGCTCTACTGAGAAGGGCTAAGATCCGAACTGCAAGATAAATGCCTCGGTTATTTTCCTCAGAGGTAAAGCGAGATATTTTCAATATTAAGTACCCTTTTACTTACAGCTCGGTGGAGGGCTGATTCCCTTGAGGGCATAGTGCAGCCAGGGTATCCCCCAGGGCAGGACCCTCCGGCGGAGATTTCTTCCCCCGTTTGGTGACCAGTCTCCGGGTCCTCAGAGGTGGTTCTCTTCCTTCCCTGGGGAGAGGAAGTTTCAGTTCCTCCTCCCCAGCTAACCTCCTTCGCGGAGGCTCTAGCCTCCTTGTTCCCCCCTTTATCCTCTCCTGAGGGCGCTTGATAAGGCGCGATCTCCAGCATCCTGGTTAGCACGGGATTTGGTGAGGTCTCAAGGAGGGGGGCAGACACCTGATCAACTTTGCCTTCGCTATCCAATCCTGGTCAAAGAGCGGCTTTTTAGGGCATCGTTGCGATAAATAAATGAACAGTGTGTTCGGATGCGGGGCTACTTACTTGGGTATCCAGGTGATTGCAGCTTAGACCTGCATCCTAAGTGATGTCCGGACACATTATTTGTGGTCCGAAGAACAATTTGTACATCTCTTCATGCGTCATGCCGAGAAAATGTTGAATAGCTCGCGGTCCTTCCGGGTTGAATTCCCACATGCAAAGGGGCCGGCGTTTGCAAGGCTGGACTTGGCGAACTAGCATAACTTGCACTACCATAACCAGACTAAAATCTCTCTCAAACAAATCTCGGATATGGCTTTGCAGTATTGGTACGTCCTTGGCTGGACCCCAGCTCAGCCCCCTGCTGATCCATGACATCAGTTGTGGTGGGGGGCCTGAGCGAAAGGCGGGGCAGCTACCCACTTGGCACTTCGGGGAGCTGCGATGTAGAACCACTCCCGCTGCCACAATCCGGACACCTGTGGGAAGCAACCCTCAGGCCATGGAGCGTCAGCGCTTTGGCTTATTAAAGTGCCTCCGCACGCTGCGTGCTGCCCCTCGATCATCTTCGGCTTCACCTCGAAGGTCTTGACCCACAGGCCGAAATGAGGGGTAATGCGGAGGAAGGCCTCGCAAACGACAATAAATGTCGAGATGTGAAGAAGGGAATTCGGGGCCAGATCGTGAAAATCTAGCCCATAATAGAACATAAGACCCCTAGCAAAGGGATCCAGAGCGAGGCCTAGTCCTCGGAGGAAGTGGGAGACGAACATGACGCTCTCGTTGGGTTCGGAAGTAGGGACGACCTGCCCTCGGGCAGGCAGCCGATGAGAAATTTCAGCGGTCAGATATCTGGCCTCTCTCAACTTCTTGATGTCCTCCTCCGTGACGGAGGAAGGCATCCACCGACCTTCAAGGTTGGATCCGGACATAGTTGAAGGTCCAAATTGCCTAAACCTGAGCTTTGGGTGTTGGAACTCGAGGCGGGAGGCGGATTCGATTAAGATCGAGAGGAAAAAGCCTTGTGCCCTTTATAAAGAGGGTGAATATCAAGTGTCCTCCTCGTGGCCGTTTGGGACTTGCCTAAGATCTAGGAGTCCTACCCATAGGCATGGTTGGGTTACCCACGTCCATATTGATGAGAATCCCGTAATAAAGGGGACACGTTCTCTGCTTCGACAAGACGTGCCAAGGAAACTGCCACGCGAAACACGCTGAGATTGGTTATGAAAAACGATTCAAATAAAGACCTGGCTGTGGTGTGATGTCAGACTACGGGGTACGTCAGCATATTAGATTTATGGAAATATTATTCTCTCTACGGTGGTATGTGGAACTTGTTTTGCAGAGCCGGACACGATCCTCGTGTTCAAAATCTTCTATGAAGTATTCGGAGGAGGAACCCGCCTTGCATTGCCGAAGACAATCTACACATCGGACTCATCGTCATTGAAGCCTGGTTTAGGGGCTACTGAGGGTGTCCTGGATTAGGGGGTATCCGGACAGCCGGATTATATCCTTTGGCCGGACTGTTGGACTATGAAGATACAAGGTTGAAGACTTCATCCCGTGTCCGGATGGAACTCTCCTTGGCGTGGAAGGCAAGCTTGGCAATACAGATATGTAGATCTCCTTCCTTGTAACCGACTATGTGTAACCCTAGCCCCCTCCGATGTCTATATAAACCGGAGGGTTTAGTCCGTAGGACCAAGAACAACAACAATCATACCATAGGCTAGCTTCTAGGGTTTAGCATCTTCGATCTCGTGGTAGATCAACTCTTGTACTACTCATACTATCAAGAACAATCAAGCAGGACGTAGGGTATTACCTCCATCAAGAGGGCCTGAACCTGGGTAAACATCGTGTCCCATGCCTCCTGTTACCATCCGCCTAGACGCACAGTTCGGGACCCCCTACCCAAGATCTGCCGGTTTTGACACCGACATAAAGCATTAAGTAACTGGCAAAGCCTCCCCCAAGATTGTGGGAGACTCTCTTCTTCAGTTTGCACAAAGTTAAATATTTCCTGTAAGGCAACTTGTTTCTTATCAGCAGGAAAATATTTTTCAGAGAAGTAATAAATCATATCCTCGGGACTACGCACACAACCATGAGCAAGAGTATTGTACCAAGCTTTAGCATCACCCTTTAAAGAGAAAGGAAATAATTTGAGAATAAAGTAGTAGCGAGTTTTCTCATCATGAGTAAAAAGGGTGGCTATATCATTCAACTTAGTAAGATGTGGCACAACAGTTTCAGTTTCATAACCATGGAAAGGATCAGATTCAACCAAACTGATTAACTCTGGGTCGACAGAGAATTCATAATCCTTATCATCAATAAAGATAGGTGAAGTTGCAAACTTAGGGTCACACTTTATTCTAGCATTCTGAAATTTTTCTTTATACTCGTGTAATAATTTCTCTAGATCATTTCTATCATTGCAAAAAAGAATATCTCTGGTTGCTTCTTCACTCATAACATAACCTTCTGTTACCTTAGGCAATTCATATCTAGGAAGGCTAGTTCTAGCAGGTGTTTCAGAAGATTCCATTTCAAGCTCATCATCAGATTCAACAACATCATGTTGTATAACTCTAGCAATTTGTTTATCAAGAAATTCACCAAGTGGCACATCATCATTATCAAGCAAGATACTAGCATCATTCATAGTAGAAGTAGCATCATCAATAACTTGCGACATATCAGAATTAATATCTTGTGGTGTTGTTGCAAGTTTATTCATAATAGAAGGTGAATCTAAAGCAGAACTGGATGGCAGTTCCTTACATCCACTCGTCCTTGAGAGAAATATCTTAGTCTTTGGATCCTTCAGATTCTTCATAGTGATAATATAATAATAATCCCAAGTGACTCAACAAATATAGCTATGCTCCCCGGCAACGGCGCCAGAAAAAGGTCTTGATAACCCACATGTATAGGGGATCGCAACATTTTTCGAGGGTAAAGTATTCAACCCAAATTTATAGATTCGACACAAGGGGAGCCAAAGAATATTTAAAGGTATTAGCAGCTGAGTTGTCAATTCAACCACACCTGGACATTAATTATCTGCAGCAAGTAATCAGTAGCAAAGTAGTTTGGTAGTTTGATAATAGTGACAGCAGCAATAATAATAGTAACAGTGATAGCAGTAATTTTGTAGCAAGTGTAATAGTGATGATAGCAGCAGTAACTTAGCAGAAACAATATGGAAAAGTTCATAAGCATTGGATCAGTGACTTGTTGGATGATATTCATCATGTGACAGTTATAACCTAGGGCGATACGGCACTTGCTCCAGTTCATCGATATAATGTGGGCATGTATTCCGTAAATAGTCATACATGCTTTATTAAAAGAACTTGCATGACATCTTTTGTTCTACCCTCCCGTGGCAGCAGGGTCCATATTGGAAACTAGTTAAGGGATATTAAGGCATCCTTTTAATAGAGAACCAGAACAAACCATTAACACATAGTGAATACATGAACTCCTCAAACTATGGTCATTACCGAGAGTGGGCCTGGTTGTTGTCACTCCGGGGTTGTCGGATCATAACACGTAGTAGGTGACTATAACTTGCAAGATCGGATCTAGAACATGAATATAATGATGATAACATAAACGGTTCAGATCTGAAATCATGGCACCTGGGCCCAAAGTGACAAGCATTAAGCATGGCAAAGTCATAGCAACATGATAACCCACAAGTACAGGGGATCGCAACAGTTTTAGAGGGTAGAGTATTCAACCCCAATTTATTGATTCGACATAAGGGGAGCCAAACAATATTCTCAAGTATTAGCAGCTGAGTTGTCAATTCAACCACACCTGGAAAACTTAATATCTACATCAAAGTATTTAGTAGCAAAGTAATATGGAAGTAACGGTAACGGTGGCAAAGGTAACAGTAGCGGTTTTGTAGCAATTGTAACAGTGGCAACGGTAAAGTAACTAAGCAAAGATCAATATGTGAAAAGCTCGTAGGCAAGGATCAATGATGGATAATTATGTCGGATGCGATTCCTCATGCAACAGTTATAACATAGGGTGACACAGAACTAGCTCCAGTTCATCAATATAATGTAGGCATGTATTCCGAATATATCCATACGTGCTTATGGAAAAGAACTTGCATGACACTTTTGTCCTACCCTCCCGTAGTAGCGGGGTCCTATTGGAAACTAAGGGATATTAAGGCCTCCTTTTAATAGAGTACCGGACCAAAGCATTAACACTTAGTGAATACATGAACTCCTCATACTACGGTCATCACTGGTAAGTATCCCGATTATTGTCACTTCGGGGTTACCAGATCATAACACATAGTAGGTGACTATTGACTTGCAAAATAGGATCAAGAACTCACATATATTCATGAAAACATATTAGGTTCAGATCTGAAATCATGGCACTCAGGCCCTAGTGACAAGCATTAAGCATAGCAAATTCATAGCAACATCAATCTCAGAACATAATGGATACTAGGGATGAAACCCTAACAAAACTAACTCGATTACATGATAAATCTCATCCAACCCATCACTGTCCAGCAAGCCTACGATGGAATTACACATGCACGGAGGTGAGCATCATGAAATTGGTGATGGAGGAAGGTTGATGATGACGATGGCGATGGATTCCCCTCTCCGGAGCCCCGAACGGACTCCAAATCAGCCCTCCCGAGAGAGATTAGGGCTTGGCGGCGGCTCCGTATCATAAACGCGATGAATCCTTCTCTCTGATTTTTTTCTCCCAGAACGTGAATATATAGAGTTGGAGTTGAGGTTGGTGGAGCACCAGGGGGCCCACGAGGCAGGGGGCGCACTCCCACCCTCGTGGACAGGGTGTGGGCCTCTGGCCTTGATTCTTTCTCTAGTATTTTTTATATATTCCAAAAATATTCTTCGTGAAGTTTCAGGTCATTCCGAGAACTTTTATTTCTGCACAAAAATAACACCATGGCAATTCTGTTGAAAATAGCGTCATTCTGGGTTAGTTCCATTCAAATCATGCAAGTTAGAGTCCAAAACAAGGGAAAAAGTGTTTGGAAAACTAGATACGTTGGAGACGTATCAACTCCCCAAGCTTAAACCTTTGCTTGTCCTCAAGCAATTCAGTTGACAAGCTGAAAGTGATAAAGAAAAAACTCTTACAACGGTTTGCTCTTGTTGGTGTAAATATGTAAAGCCACCATTCAAGTTTTCAGCAAAGATTATGAACTAACCATATTCACAATAACATTAGGTTTCATGTTTACTCATATCAATGGCATAATCAACTAGCAAGCAATAATAGTAAATCTTGGAAGACAACACTTTCTCAAAACAATCATAATATGATATAACAAGATGGTATCTCGCTAGCCCTTTCTGAGACCGCAAAACATAAATGTAGAGCACCTCTGAAGATCAAGGGCTGATTGGAAATTGTAATTCATGGTAAAAGAGATCCAGTCATAGTCATACTCAATGTAAACTAATAGTAATGCATACAAATGACAGCGGTGCTCTCCAACTGGTGCTTTTTAAGAAGAGGATGATGACTCAACATAAAAGTAAATAGATAGGCCCTTCACGGAGGGAACATGGATTTGTAGAGGTGCCAGAGCTCGGTTTTTGAAATAGAGATAAATAATATTTTGAGTAGTATACTTTCATTGTCGACATAACAACCGAGAGATCTCGATATCTTCCATGCTACACACATTATAGGCGGTTCCCAAAAAGAATGGTAAAGTTTATACTCCCCCTACCACGAACAAACATAAATCCATGGCTTGTCCAAAACAACGGGTGCCTCCAACTAACAACAGTCCTGGGGGAGTTTTGTTTGCAATTATTTTGATTTGATTTGAGCATGGGACTGGGCATCCCGCTCACCAGCCATTTTCTCGTGAATGAGGAGCGGAGTCCACTCCTCTTGAGAATAACCCGCCTAGCATGGAAGATACAGATAGCCCTAGTTGATATATGAGCTATTCGAGTATACAAAATAGAATTTCATTTGAAGGTTTAGAGTTTGGCACATACAAATTTACATGGAATGGCGAGTAGATACCGCATATAGGAAGGTATGGTGGACTCATATGGAATAACTTTGGGGTTTATGGAATTGGATGCACAAGCACTATTCCTGCTTAGTACAAGTGAAGGCTAGAAAGAGACTGGGAAGCGACCAACTAGAGAGCGACAACAGTCATGAACATGCATTAAAATTAATCAACACTGAATGCAAGCATGAGTAGGATATAATTCATCATGAACATAAATATCGTGGATGCTATGTTGATTTTGTTTCAACTAGATGTGTGAACATGTGCCAAGTCAAGCCACTCGAATCATTCAAAGGAGGATACCACCCTATCATACCACATCACAACCATTTTAATAGCATGTTGGCACGCAAGGTAAACCATTATAAACTCCTAGCTACTTAAGCATGGCATGATCAACTATAATCTCTAATTGTCATTGCAAATATGTTTCATTCATAATGGGCTGAATCAGCAACGATGAACTAATCATATTTACAAAAACAAGATAGGTCAAGTTCACACCAGCTTTTCTCATCTCAATCAGTTCATCATATATCGTCATTATTGCCTTTCACTTGCACGACCGAACGGTGTGGATAATAATAATAGTGCACGTGCATTGGACTAAGCTGGAATCCACAAGCATTCAATATACAGGAGAAGACAAGGTAACATGGGCTCTTGGTTAAATAAAAAATAATGCATATAAGAGCCACTCAACATTTTCATCATGGTCTTCTCCTCTCGACCCCCAAAGAACAAGAAAAGAAATACAACTATTTACACGGGAAAGCTCCCAACAAGGAAAAGAAGAACGAAAAATCTTTTTGGGTTTTCTTTTAATTATTACTACTACAGGCATGGAAAGTAAACTAGCTAAAAGCTACAACTAATTTTTTAGTTTTTTCTTAAGGTTTTCCAAACACACAAGAAGAAAGCTTAAAACAGAAAAAAAAAACTAGCATGGATGATACAATGAAAAAGTACGAGCACCGACAACTGGCATGAGTGTGTGAACATGAATGTAATGTCGGTAAGAAATATGTACTCCCCCAAGCTTAGGCTTTTGGCCTAAGTTGGTATATGCCCATGGATCAAAGTGACCCTCTCCGGTGTGCAGAGGAGTGTCATCTGGGTGCCACTGGTTGGCGATCTCCTCTGGATTCCATTGATAAACAGACTATCGATAAGGTTCTAGTGGTGGTTCCAGCTCAGGCTCTGGAGCTGGTGTCAGGCTCCAATATGCATAAACGGCCTCCGACAAGATGAGGTACGTGCCTGAAAATATGTCAAACAAAGAGGGAGTAGGCAAGGTAATAATCTCAAAGTAATTTTTATTAAATATCAATCTATATTTAAGCATCTTCTTCTTATCCTTAACAATAAAATCATGCGCTACCATACTCTTATAATCTAGAAAAATAGGAGGCAGTGACTTTTCTTCTTTCTCATAATGCCTAATAGGTATGTTAAAGTGTGAAGCAAGGCGCGAAGCAAAGATGCCTCGAAAGATGGGACCCTTCGTACGGTTCAGATTTAACTGTTTAGCAACAATAGCGCCTAAACTGAAATTAGCATCACGAAACAAGGCATGGCGCAAAATAACAATATCAGGGGCACTAAGGTTTCCACTGTTCCCACGACCAATCAAGCATCTACTAGCAAATATTGCAAAGTAACATAGAACATGAAAATGTATGCTAGTAATTCTTGCATCGGAAACTTTCCTCGTTTCCACTACATCAATCATATCAATAAACCCTTCCACATCATTACGATGTGGTTCCTCTATGCTGCCCGCAAAGGGTCACTTGCAAACCACACAAAAATCATAAAGTGACATCTCCTTAACCTCATCATATAAGTGAAATTCCACCAAAGGTGGTGATTTCTTAGCATGAAAGTAAAAAATTTGCACGAAAATATTAGTTAGGAGGAGATACTGTTCGCGCTGGTCGCGCAGGAAGTCGATGAGGCCTGCATTCTCAGCCAAATAATAAAAATCTTCATAAATCCCAGCTTCTCTCAAGAACTCATCACAAGGCCATTCACACGGCCGAACTTCTGTAGTGCGAGGGAGATTATAATTGGGCTTCTTATTCTCTTCACTTTACTTATCCTTCGAGCTTCGGCTCGAAGAGCCTCTCAACAATATTTTCATCATTTTCTTTTTGTGAAAAAATTCTGAAATTTTTAGTAACTCAAAATAAAAGTGAGCCAAACTCAACAAAATTGATAGCAGCTACTCCTACAAGTGCCTAGAGGCCATATCATGCAATAAAACTACTTGGGACCATATAAATTTGACATGCAAGCTCAAGAACAGTGTCAGCTAAGCAGCAAAAAATTGCAATAAATAAAGCACTAGAACAAAAACTAATTGGACCATTGGAGGAGTCAGATACCGAAGAACAATCCCCCAAAACAGTTTTGCGAATGAAGCTTTGAGCAAGGAGATCAAAAATGGCAGCAAGATGAGCTAGAACTCGGGTTTGAGCTGGTGGATGATTATTTCTGGAGGAAGACGAAGTGTGTGGGTTCAAGAATAAGTGGAGGGGGTCCACGTGGGGTCCATGAGGCAAGGCGTGTGCCCAGGGGGGTAGGGCGCGTCCTGGACCCTCGTGGCCAGGTGGTGAGGTCCCCTGGTGTGTTCTCAGTGCCAATAATTCTTAAATATTCTAGAAAAAATCATATATAATTTTCAGGACATTTGGAGAACTTTTATTTTCGGGGTATTTTTATTGCAAGGATAATTCAGAAAACAGACAGGAAATACTATTTTTGCGTTACTAAATCTAAATAACAGAAAGTAAAAGGAGGGTACATAAAGTTGTGCTTTCTAACTTCATCCATCTCATGCTCATCAAAAGGAATCCACTAACAAGGTTGATCAAGTCTTGTTAACAAACTCATTCCGAATCGCATGAAACCGGAGAAATTTCGAATAACACTAGGTTACCTCAACGGGGATATGCACGTCCCCAACAATAAGAATATCATATTTCTTCTTAGCAGTAGGGAGAGGAAATTCAAAATATCTGATAGTAATCATTGAAGTTTTTCCAATAGAATTGATACTGTGTGGACTTGAGGTTGTTTCCTCGGAAAGTGTACGGTATGCTCGTTACCATTAACATGAAAAGTGACATTTCCTTAATTGCAACCAATAACAGCCCCTGCAGTATTCAAAAAGGGTCTACCAAGGATAATCGACATACTATCATCCTCGGGAATATCAAGAATAACAAAGTCTGTTAAAATAGTAACATTTGCAACCACAACAGGCACATCCTCACAAATACCGACAGGTATAGCAGTTGATTTATCGGCCATTTGCAAAGATATTTCATTAGGTGTCAACTTATTCAATTCAAGTCTACGATATAAAGAGAGAGGCATAACACTAACACCGGCTCCAAGATCACATAAAGCAGTTTTAACATAGTTTCTTTTAATGGAGCATGGTATAGTTGGTACTCCTGGATCTCCAAGTTTCTTTGGTATTCCACCCTTAAAAGTATAATTAGCAAGCATGGTGGGAATTTCAGCTTCGGGTATCTTCCTTATATTTGTGACAATATCTTTCATATACTTAGCATAAGGATTCATTTTAAGCATATCAGTCAAACGCATACACAAAAAGATAGGTCTAATCATTTCAGAAAAGCGCTCAAAATCATCATCATCCTTTTTCTTGGATGGTTTAGGAGGAAAAGGCATGGGTTTTTGAACCCATGGTTCTCTTTCTTTACCATGCTTCCTATCAACAAAGTCTCTCTTATCATAACGTTGATTCTTTGATTGTGGGTTATCAAGATCAACAGCAGGTTCAATCTCTACATCATTATCATTGCTAGGTTGAGCATCAACATGAACATCATCATTAACATTATCACTTGGTTCATGTTCATTACCAGATTGTGTTTCAGCATCAGAAATAGAAATATCATTGGGATTCTTAGGTGTGTCAACAACAGGTTCACTAGAAGCATGCAAAGTCCTATGATACGTCTCCAACGTATCTATAATTTTTGATTGTTACATGCTATTATATTATCTGTTTTGGATATTTAATGGTATTTAATATACCTTTTTATATTATTTTTGGGACTAACCTACTAACCAAAGGCCCAGTGCAAATTGCTATTTTTTGCCTATTTCAGTGTTTCGAAGAAAAGGAATATCAAACGGAATCCAAACGGAATGAAACCTTCGGGAGAGTTATTTTTGGAACAAACGTGATTCAGGAGACTTTGAGTGGACGTCAAGAAAGAAGCGAGGAGGCCACGAGGCAGGAGGGCACGCCTAGGGGGGTAGGCACGCCTCCCACCCTCGTGGGCCCCTCACAGCTCCACCGTCGTACTTCTTCCTCCTATATATACCCATATACCCTGAAAACATCTATGAGCATGATGACCCACAAGTATAGGGGATCTATCGTAGTCCTTTCGATAAGTAAGAGTGTCGAACCCAATGAGGAGCAGAAGGAAATGATAAGCAATTTTCAGCAAGGTATTCTCTGCAAGTACTGAAATAAGTGGTAACAGATAGTTTTGTGATAAGATAATTTGTAACGAGCAACAAGTAACAAAAGTAAATAAAGTGCAGCAAGGTGGCCCAATCCTTTTTGTAGCAAAGGAAAAGCCTGGACAAACTCTTATATAAGGAAAAGCGCTCCCGAGGACACATGGGAATATCGTCAAGCTAGTTTTCATCACGTTCATATGATTCGCGTTCGGTACTTTGATAATTTGACATTTGGGTGGACCGGTGCTTGGGTGCTGTTCTTGCTTGAACAAGCATCCCACTTATGATTAACCTCTAGTGCAAGCATCCACAACTACAACAAAAGTATTAAGGTAAACCTAACCATAGCATGAAACATATGGATCCAAATCAGCCCCTTACGAAGCAACGCATAAACTAGGGTTTAAGCTTTGGTCACTCTAACAACCCATCATCTACTTATTACTTCCCAACGCCTTCCTCTAGGCCCAAATAATGGTGAAGTGTTATGTAGTCGACGTTCACATAACACCACTACGGCTAGACAACATACATCTCATCAAAATATCGAACAAATACCAAATTCACGTGACTACTAATAGCAAGACTTCTCCCTTGTCCTTAGGAACAATCATAACTACTCACAAAGCATATTCATATTCATAATCAGAGGGGTAATAATATGCATAAAGGATCTGAACATATGATCTTCCACCAATTAAACCAACTAGCATCAACTATAAGGAGTAATTAACACTACTAGCAACCTACTAGCACCAATCCCGGACTTGGAGACAACAATTGGATACAAGAGATGAACTAGGGTTTTGAGATGAGATGGTGCTGATGAAGATGTTGATGGTGATTGCCCTCTCCCGATGAGAGGAGCGTTGGTCATGACGATGGCGATGATTTCCCCCTCCGGGAGGGAAGTTTTCCCGGCAGAACAGCTCTGCCGGAGCCCTAGATTGGTTCCGCCAAGGTTCCGCCTCGTGGCGGTGGAGTTTTGTCCCGAAAGGTTGCTTCTGGTTTTTTTTCTCAACAAAAGACTTCATATAGCAGAAGATGGTCATCGGAGAGCCACAAGGGGGCCCACGAGGTAGGGGGGCGCCCCCCACCCTTGTGGAAAGGGTGTGGGCCCCCTGGTCTTCATCTTTGGCGAGGATTTTTCATTATTTATTATAAGGTATTCCCTGGAGTTTCAGGACTTTTGGAGTTGTGCAGAATAGGTCTCTAATATTTGCTCCTTTTCCAGCCCAGAATTCCAGCTGCCGGCATTCTCCCTCCTTATGTAAACCTTGTAAAATAAGAGAGAATAGCCATAAGTATTGTGACATAATGTGAAATAACAGCCCATAATGCAATAAATATCGATATAAAAGCATGATCCAAAATGGACGTATCAACTCCCCCAAGCTTAGACCTCGCTTGTCCTCAAGCGAAAACCGATAACAATAAATATGTCCCCATGTTTAGAGGTAGAGGTGTCGATAAAAATAAAATACGGACATGAGGGCATCATGATTATTCTCATAACAGCAACATACATAGATATTGTCATATTATTACTTATGTTCAAGTGATGATCTATTCACAATGCAAAAGTATGAATCAGAAACCTTATTGAGAACCAACAAACTATAACCTCAGTCATTGAAGCAATTGCAATTTATCATAACATCAGAAAGAGTCTATGTCAGAGCTAAAAATCAAGTCCACATACTCAACTATCATCTAGTCCTTCATAATTGCTAACACTAGCGCAATACTGGTGGTTATGGAGATTTAATCGGACACACAGAAAGATAGGGGCTTATAGTTTCTCCCCACAACCTTTTACCTCGAGGGTAATGTCAACAATAATAACTCATGCCCCCCTACATCCAATTAGATATATATATATATATATATCAGGTTCTTTCCAACATACTGGGCTTGCCAAATGATAAGATGAAAAATGGAGAGGTGAAGATCACCATGACACTTGCATAAGGTAGAAGATAATAATAAAAGATATGCCCTTCGCACAGGGAAGCAGAGGTTGCCATGCGCTTTTATGGTTGGATGAACAAAATCTTAATGCGAAAGAACGTCACTTTATATTGCCCCTTATGATATGGACCTTTATTATGTAGTCCGTCGCTTTTATTACTTCCACATCACAAGATCGTATAAAGCTTATTTCTCCCACAGTAATCATACATATTTAGAGCAATTTTTATTGCTTTGCACCGATGACAACTTACTTGAAGGATCTTACTCAATCCATAGGTAGATATGGTGGACTCTCATGGCAAAACTGGTTTAAGGGTATTAGGAAGCACAAGTAGTATCTCTACTTGGTGCTGAGAATTTGGCTAGCATGAGGGGGAAAGGCAAGCTCAACATGTTGGATGATCCATGACAACATACTTTACCTCAGATATAACAAAACATAACCCATTACATTGTCTTCCTTGTCCAACATCAACTCTTTAGCATGTCATATTTTGATGAGTGCTCCCAATCATAAAAGATGTCAGTAATAGTATATTTATATGTGAAACCTCTCTTTCCTTATTACTTCCTATTAATTGCAGTGATGACCAAAAAGCTATGTCTGCCAACTCCCAACAACTTTTAATCATCACACTCTTTCTATGTGAAGTCATTACTATCAATAAGATCAATATGAACTTTTGTTTATTCTTATTCTTTTTCTCTTTTCTTTTATTCACCAAAGATCATAGCAAGAAAATCAAGCCCTTGACTCAACACTAATATTTATTATATAGCTCACGAACTCGATTACATAGAGAGATCATAAAGCAAAACTTAAAACTAGATCATGCCATAAACCTTATTCTACTAGATCAAAATACTACTAATAGGATCGAACTAAGGAAAATGGTAAAGATAGGAGTTGTGATTGTGATATGATACCGGGGCACCTCCCCCAAGCTTGGCAGTTGCCAAGGGGAGTGCCCATACCCATGTGATTATATCTCCTTGGTTGGTGAAGAAGGAGTTGATGGATAGTCGCACATCGAGCGTAAGAGGTCCTCTAGCTTGCGAATAATGCCCTTGAGTGCTAAGATATGCTCCTTCAACAAAATATTTTCACTTGTGAGATACTTTTTTTGAATACGAGTTAACTCAATCATCTGTCAAGCTTCGATCTTAGTTGGGGTAAGAAGGTTGTGATCAAGTTGAAGGATGTCTTCTGTTGCTGGAGCTTGGTTCTCCGTGGCCTTCTTGATCCCTTCATCCTTGTTGATCTCCATGGGTTCTTCCCTCTTCAGCTCTATCTTCATTAGCCAGGCATCTTTGTCATCGTTGTTGGATGAGGGGGACGACATGATGCCTGGCCTTGACAACCCTGACAGAGAATAGCCCAAAACAAGAACAGAGGATATTTGCGTGATACGGGAGTCAAAACCTTCGGGAGAATATATAGTGAATTTTTACCGACCAAAATACGTATCGTGCAAGAAAACAGAGTCCGGAAGGCACACGAGGCACTCACGAGGTAGGGGGCGCACCCAGGGGGGTAGGGCGCGCCCTCCACCCTCGTGGGGCCCTCGTGTCCTTCCCGGACTGCTACTTAATTTTCTATTTTTCTAAATATTCCAAAACGGAGAAATATTGCCTTAAAAACTGTTTTGGAATCGGTTTACTTACCATACCACATACCTATTCCTTTTTGGGGTCTGAAACATTCTGGAAAGTGTCCCTTATGTATTCCTCCGGGGTTACGGTTTCAATAATATTGGTTTCAACATTTATGGGATTACCTGAGATATAATGTGTAATTCTCTGACCGTTTACCACCTTCGGATTTGTGCCTTGGAAGTTGTTGATTTTTATGGCACCGGAATGATAGACCTCCTCAATAACGTAGGGGCCTTCCCATTTAGAGAGAAGTTTTCCTGCAAAAAATCTTGAATGAGAGTTGTATAGCAATACATAATCACCTACATTAAACTCACGCTTTTGTATCCTTTTGTCATGCCATCTTTTAACCTTTTCTTTAAACAACTTGGCATTTTAATAAGCTTGGGTTCTCCATTCATCAAGTGAGCTAATATCAAATAACCTCTTTTCACCGGCAAGTTTGAAATCATAGTTGAGCTCTTTAATAGCCCAATATGCCTTATGTTCTAGTTCGAGAGGTAAGTGACATACTTTTCCATATACCATTTTATATGGAGACACACCCATAGGATTTTTATATGCAGTTCTATAGGCCCATAATGCATCATCAAGTTTCTTGGACCAATTCTTTCTAGACCTATTGACAGTCTTTTGCAAAATTAATTTGAGTTCTCTATTACTCAATTCTACTTGACCACTAGACTGTGGGTGATACGGAGATGCAATTGTATGATTGACGTCATATTTAGCAAGCATTTTACAGAAAGCACCATGAATAAAATGTGAACCACCATCAGTCATTAAATATCTAGGGACTCCAGACCTCGGAAAAATAACTTCTTTAAGCATTTTAATAGAAGTGTTATGATCAGCACTACTAGTTGGAATAGCTTCTACCCACTTAGTAACATAATCAACAGCAACTAAAATATGTGTATATCCATTAGAGGCTGGAAAAGGTCCCATATAATCAAAGCCCCAAACATCAAACGGTTCAATAACAAGTGAATAATTCATAGGCATTTCACCAATACTACCAATTCTTTGACATTCATCACAAGATAGGACAAACTTATGGGCATCCTTGAAGAGAGTAGGCCAATAAAAACCGGATTGCAATACCTTATGTGCAGTTCTATCTCCCGTGTGGTGTCCTCCATAAGTTTCGGAGTGGCACTTGCGTAGGATCTGTTCCTGTTCATGCTCAGGTACACAACATCTAATAACACCATCCACTCCTTCTTTATAAAGATGTGGGTCATCCCAAAAGTAATGTCTCAAATCATAGAAGAACTTTTTCTTTGTTGGTATCTAAAGCTAGGTGATATGAATTTAGCAACAATGTAATTATCATAATCAGCATACCACGGGGTACTACGAGAAGTACTTATGACATTTAATTGTTCATCAGGAAAGCTATCATCAATAGGTAGTGGTTCATCAAGAACATTCTCTAACCTAGATAAGTTGTCTGCAACGGGGTTCTCAGCTCCTTTTCTATCAACAGTATGCAAATCAAATTCTTGTAGCAAGAGAAACCATCTAATAAGTCTACGTTTAGCATCTTTCTTCTCCATAAGGTATTTAATAGCAGCATGATCAGTGTGGATAGTTACTTTAGAATCAACAATATAAGGTCTGAACTTATCACAAGAAAATACAACTGCTAAAATTTCTTTTTCAGTAGTAGCATAATTTCTTTGAGCATTGTCTAGAGTCTTACTAGCATAATGGATAACATTTAATTTCTTATCAACTCTTTGCCCTAGAACAACACCTACAGCATAATCGCTAGCATCACACATAATTTCAAAGGGTAAATTCCAATCAGGTGGCTGAACAATAGGTGTAGAGACTAATGCTTTCTTAAGTATTTCAAATGCTTCTACACAATCATCATCAAAGACAAATGGTATATCTTTTTGTAATAAATTAGTCAGAGGCCGAGAAATTTTTTAGAAGTCATTAATGAACCTCCTATAGAATCCGGCGTGACCAAGGAAACTTCTTATACCTTTGATGTCCTTGGGACATGGCATCTTTTCAATAGCATCAACCTTGGCTTTATCAACTTCAATACCTCTTTCAGAAACTTTATGCCCCAAGACAATACCTTCATTAACCATAAAGTGTCACTTTTCCCAATTCAATACAAGATTAGTTTCTTCACATCTCTGCAAAACTTGATCAAGATTGCTCAAGCAATCATCAAAAGAAGATCCATAGACGGAAAAGTCGTCCATGAAAACCTCACAAATATTTTCACAAAAGTCAGAGAATATAGCCATCATGCATCTTTGAAAGGTAGCAGGTGCATTACATAAACCAAAAGGCATACGTCTATAAGCAAAAGTACCAAAAGGGCATGTAAAAGTAGGCTTTGATTGATCTTTAGCCGACACAGGTATGAGAGAAACCAGAATAACCATCTAGAAAATAGTAATGTGTATGCTTGCATAATCTTTCTAGCATTTGATCGATAAAAGTAAGGGGTAATGATCTTTCTTAGTAGCCTTATTTAATTTGCGGAAATCAATTACCATCCTATAACCTGTAATAATTCTTTGTGGAATCAATGCATCTTTATCATTAGGAACAACAGTAATACCTCCCTTCTTAGGGACACAATGAACAGGACTTACCCACTGACTATTAGCAACGGGATAAATTATACCTGCCTCCAGAAGCTTTAGTATTTCTTTTCTTACCACTTCTTTCATTTTAGGATTCAGACGTCGTTGAGGATCACGAACTGGTTTGGCATCTGCTTCCAAATTTATTTTATGTTGACATAGAGTGGGACTAATGCCCTTAATATCATCAATAGTATATCCAATAGCAGCACGGTGCTTCTTCAGAGTTTTCAATAATCTTTCTTCTTCATGCTCTGAAAGGTTAGCACTAATAATAACAGGATATATCTTCTTCTCATCAAGATAAGCATATTTAAGATTATCAGGCAACGGCTTAAGCTCAAACACGGGATCACCCTTAGGTGGAGGGGGATCCCCTAGGATTTCAACAGGCAAATTGTGTTTCAGAATAGGTTCCTGTTTAAAGAATACTTCATCTATTTCCCTTCTTTCATTCATAAACATATCATTCTCATAGTCTAGCAAATATTGTTCTAAAGGATCGCTAGGAGGTACGGCAATAGAAGCAAGACCAATAATTTCATCCTTACTACGCAATTCTTCTTCACGGTGTTGTTTACTAAATTTAGAGAAATTAAACTCATGAGTCATATCATCTAAGCCGACAGTAACAACATCCCTTGTGCAATCTATGGTAGCATTAACAGTATTTAAGAATGGTCTACCAAATATAATGGGACAAAAGCTATCTTGTGGGGAACCAAGAACAAGAAAATCAGCAGGATATTTAGTTTTCCCACACAAGACTTCAACATCTCTAACAATTTCCATTGGTGAAATAGTATCTCTATTAGCAAGTTTAATAGTAACATCAATTTCTTCTAACTCAACAGGTGCAATGTCATGCATAATTTCTTTGTATAAGTCAATAGGTATTGCACTAGCACTAGCACCCATATTACATAAGCCATGGTAACAATGATCTCCTATTTTAACAGAAATAACAGGCATGCCTACCACAGGTCTATTTTTATCTTTAGCACAAGGTTTAGCAATTCTAGCCATTTCACCGCAGAACTGAATAACATGCCCATCAATATTATCAGACAAGAGATCTTTAACAATAGCGATATTAGGTTCAACTTTAACTTGCTCGGGAGGTGTATATGTTTTAATGTTGCTTTTACGAACCACAGTTGAAGCTTTAGCATGATCCTTTATCCTAACAGGGAAAGGTGGTTTCTCAACATAACAAGTAGAAACAATAGGATCATTATAAGTGACAGTCTTTTCTTCAACTTTAATAGGTGCAGCTACTTTTACTTCTATGGGAGGATGATATTTAAACCACTTCTCCTTAGGGAGATCAACATAAGTAGCAAAAGATTCACAGAAAGAAGCTACTATCTCAGAATCAAGTCCATATTTAGTGCTAAACTTACGGAAAGTATCGGTATCCATAAAAGATTTAACACAATCAAACTTAGGTGTCATACCTGACTCCTTACCTTTGTCAAGATCCCAATCTTCAGAGTTGCGTTTAATTCTATCCAATAAATCCCATCTAAATCCAATAGTCTTCATCATAAAAGAGCCAGCACAAGAAGTATCGAGCATGGTGCGATTATTTTCAGAAAGCCGAGCATAAATTTTTTGAAGAATTGTTTCTCTTGGGAGCTCATGATTGGGGCATGAATATAACATTGATTTATGCCTCCCCCAAGCTTGAGCGATGCTTTCTCCTTCGCGAGGCCAAAAATTATATATATATATATAATTGCGGTCACGATGAACAAGATGCATAGGGTAATACTTTTGATGAAATTCCAATTTCAATCTTCTATAGTTCCATGATCTCGTATCATCACATAGCCTATACCATGTCGATGTGTCTCCCTTAAAAGATAAAGGGAAGACCTTCTTCTTAGCAACATCATCGGGTATACCTGCAAGCTTAAATAATCCACAAACTTCATCCACATATATTAGGGGTTCATCATTATGCTTTGTTCCATCTCCTGTAAAAGGATTAGCTAGAAGTTTTTCTATCATACCCGAAGGGTACTCATAAGGAATTTCATTTTCAATAAGTTCAGTAGGTTGAGGAGAAACTCTTTGCTCTACTGGTCGGGGTGAAGATACACCGAACAAGCCCCTCAGAGGATTACTTTCCATAGTAACAAGTGACAGTAAATTTCAGCACACTACATAAATTTTTTCCTTACCAAATTCCACCTACCAAAGGCGCTTCACTCACCGGCAATGGCGCCAGAAAAGAGTCTTGATGACCCACAAGTATAGGGGATCTATCGTAGTCCTTTCGATAAGTAAGAGTGTCGAACTCAACAAGGAGTAGAAGGAAATGATAAGCGGTTTTCAGCAAGGTATTCTCTGCAAGTACTGAAATAAGTGGTAACAGATAGTTTTGTGATAAGATAATTTGTAACGAGCAACAAGTAACAAAAGTAAATAAAGTGCAGCAAGGTGGCCCAATCCTTTTTGTAGCAAAGGACAAGCCTAGACAAACTCTTATATAAGGAAAAGTGCTCCCGAGGACACATGGGAATATCGTCAAGCTAGTTTTCATCGCGTTCATATGATTCACGTTCGGTACTTTGATAATTTGACATGTGGGTGGACCGGTGCTTGGGTGCTGTTCTTACTTGAACAAGCATCCCACTTATGATTAACCTCTATTGCAAGCATCCGCAACTACAACAGAAGTATTAAGGTAAACCTAACCATAGCATGAAACATATGGATCCAAATCAGTCCCTTACGAAGCAACGCATAAACTAGGGTTTAAGCTTTTGTCACTCTAGCAACCCATCATCTACTTATTACTTCCCAAGGCCTTCCTCTAGGCCCAAATAATGGTGAAGTGTTATGTAGTCGACATTCACATAACACCACTAGAGGCTAGACAACATACATCCCATCAAAATGTCGAACGACCGTCAGTGTCAAAACTGGCGGATCTCGGGTAGGGGGTCCCGAACTGTGCGTCTAGGTCGGATGGTAACAGGAGGCAGGGGACACAATGTTTTACCCTGGTTCGGGCCCTCTTGATGGAGGTAAAACCCTACGTCCTGCTTGATTGATATTGATGATATGGGTAGTACAAGAGTAGATCTACCGCGAGATCAGAGAGGCTAAACCCTAGAAGCTAGCCTATAGTATGATTGTATGTTGTGGTTGTTGTCCTAAGGACTAAAACCCTTCGGTTTATATAGACACCAGAGAGGGTTAGGGTTACACAAGGTCGGTTACAAAGGAGGAGATATCCATATCCGTATTGCCTAGCTTGCCTTCCACGCCAAGTAGAGTCCCATCCGGACACGAGACGAAGTCTTCAATCTTGTATCTTCATAGTCTAACGGTCCAGCCAATGGAGATAGTCCGGCTATCTGGAGACCCCCTAATCTAGGACCCCCTCAGTAGCCCCTGAACCAGGCTTCAATGACGATGAGTCCGGCGCGCAGTATTGTCTTCGGCATTGCAAGGCGGGTTCTTTCCCCGAATACATCACAGAAGAATTTGAATACGAGGATAGTGTCCGACCCTGCAAAATAAGTTCCACATACCGTCGTAGAGAGAATAATATTTTCGCAAATCCAATTTGCTGACTCGTTTTGGCAGCATGACGTTATGTCATTGCCCGGTGATTATTCGAACCGTTTCCACACATAACACGAGGCGGTTTCTTGACACGTCTTGTCAAAGTAGAGATCGTGTTCCACCAATTACGGGATTCTCATTAATGCACTCGTGGGTAACCCAACCGTGTCTAGGACTCCTAGATTATAGGCAAGTCCTAAACGGCTACGGAGAGGACGCTTGATATTCACCCTCTTTATAAAGGGACAAGGTTTTCGCTTTTTCCCTCTCGTGCTCAATCGAACCTTTCCCCCACCTCGAGTTCTAACACCCAAAGCCCAGGTTAGGTGCTCCAGATCTTCAATCATGTCCTGATCCAGCCTTCAAGGCCGATGGATGCCCTCCTTCATTACGGAAGAGGACATCAAGAAGCTGAGGGAGGCCAGATACCTGACCGCCGAGGTTTCGCATCGGCTGCCTGCTCGAGGGCAGGTCATCCCTACTCCTGAACCCAACGAGAACGTCGTGTTTGTCTCCCACTTCCTCTGAGGCCTAGGCCTCACTCTGGATCCCTTCGTCAGGGGTTTGATGTTCTATTACGGGCTAGATTTCCACGATCTAGCTCCGGACTCCTTTCTCCACATCTCGACATTTATCGTCGTGTGTGAGGCCTTCCTCCGCATTACCCCTCACTTCGGCCTATGGCTCAAGACCTTTGAAGTGAAGCCGAAGATGATCGAGGGGCAACATGCAGCGTGCGGAGGTGCATCAATAGGCAAGATGGCAGGAGCTCCATGGCCGAAAGTGGTGGGGAACGTAGCAGAAATTCAAAATTTTCCTACGTGTCACCAAGATCTATCTATGGAGAGACTAGCAACGAAGGGAAGGAGAGTGCATCTACATACCCTTGTAGATCGCTAAGCGGAAGCGTTCAAGTGAACGGGGTTGATGGAGTCGTACTCGTCGTGATTCAAATCACCGATGATCAAGTGCCGAACGCACGGCACCTCCGCGTTCAACACACGTACAGCCCGGAGACGTCTCCCATGCCTTGATCCAGCAAGGGGAGAGGGAGAGGTTGATGAAGATCCAGCAACACGACGGCGTGGTGGTGGATGCAGGGCGTCACAGTAGCAGGGCTTCGCCTATACTACGAGGGAGAGACGTAACGGGGAGAGAGGGAGGCGCCAGGGGCTGGTGTTTGAAGTTCCTCCTCTCCCCCACTATATATAGGAGGGCCAAGGGGGGTGGTGCGCCAGCCTAGGAGATCCAATCTCCTAGGTGCGGCTGCCCAAGGGAGGTTTCCCTCCCCCCCAAGGCACCTAGAGGTGCCTTCCACTAGTGGGACTCCTCCCATATGGAAACCCTAGGCGCATGGGCCTATAGGGGCTGGTGCCCCTTGGCCCATGTAGGCCAAGGCGCACCCCCTACAGCCCATGTGGCCCCCCGGGGCAGGTGGCCCCACCCGGTGGACCCCCGGGACCCTTCCGGTGGTCCCGGTACAATACCGGTGACCCGAAACTTGTCCCGATGGCCGAAATAGCACTTCCTATATATAATTCTTTACCTCCGGACCATTCCGGAACTCCTCGTGACGTCCGGGATCTCATCCGGGACTCCGAACAATATTCGGGTTACGCATACACAATATCTCTATAACCCTAGCGTCACCGAACCTTAAGTGTGTAGACCCTACGGGTTCGGGAGACATGCAGACATGACCGAGACGTTCTCCGGTCAATAACCAACAGCGGGATCTGGATACCCATGATGGCTCCCACATGTTCCACGATGATCTCATCGGATGAACCACGATGTCAAGGACTTAATCAATCCCGTATACAATTCCCTTTGTCTATCGGTATGTTACTTGCCCGAGATTCGATCGTCGGTATCCAATACCTAGTTCAATCTCGTTACCGGCAAGTCTCTTTACTCGTTCCGTAACACATCATCCCGTGATCAACTCCTTGGTCACATTGCGCATATGATGATGTCCTACCGAGTGGGCCCAGAGATACCTCTCCGTTTACACGGAGTGACAAATCCCAGTCTCGATTCGTGCCAACCCAACAGACACTTTCGGAGATACCTGTAATGCACCTTTATAGCCACCCAGTTACGTTGTGACGTTTGATACACCCAAAGCATTCCTACGGTATCCGGGAGTTGCACAATCTCATGGTCTAAGGAAATGATACTTGACATTAGAAAAGCTTTAGCATACGAACTACACGATCTTTGTGCTAGGCTTAGGATTGGGTCTTGTCCATCACATCATTCTCCTAATGATGTGATCCCGTTATCAACGACATCCAATGTCCATGGTTAGGAAACCGTAACCATCTATTGATCAACGAGCTAGTCAACTAGAGGCTCACTAGGGACATGCTGTTGTCTATGTATCCACACATGCATCTGAGTTTCCTATCAATACAATTATAGCATGGATAATAAACGATTATCATGAACAAGGAAATATAATAATAACCAATTTATTATTGCCTCTAGGGCATATTTCCAACAGTCTCCCACTTGCACTAGAGTCAATAATCTAGTTCACATCGCCATGTGATTAACACTCACAGGTCACATCGCCATGTGACTAACACCCAAGAGTTTACTAGAGTCAGTAGTCTAGTTCACATCACTATGTGATTAACACTCAATGAGTTTTAGGTTTGATCATGTTGCTTGTGAGAGAGGTTTTAGTCAACGGGTCCGAACCTTTCAGATCCGTGTGTGCTTTACAAATCTCTATGTCATCTCCTAGATGTAGCTACCACGCTCTATTTGGAGCTAATCCAAATAACTGTTCTACTTGGAGCTATTCTAAATTGTTGCTCCATTATATGCATCTGGTATCTCTACTCAGAGCTATCCGGATAGATGTTAAGCTTGCATCGACGTAACCATTTACGACGAATTCTTTTCCACCTCCATAATCGAGAAAATTCCTTAGTCCACTAGTTACTAAGGATAACTTTGACCGCTGTCCTGTGATCCATTCTTGGATCACTCTTGTACCCCTTGACTGACTCATGGTAAGGCACACTTCAGGTGCGGTACACAGCATAGCATACTGCAGAGCCTATGTCTTAAGCATAGGGGACGACCTTCGTCCTTTCTCTCTATTCTGCCGCGGTCGAGCTTTAAGTCTTAACTTCATACCTTACAACTCAGGCAAGAACTCCTTCTTTGACTGATCCATCTTGAACACCTTCAAGATCACGTCAAGGCATGTGCTCATTTGAAAGTACTATTAAGCGTTTTGATCTATCCTTTATAGATCTTGATGCTCAATGCTCAAGTAGCTTAATCCAGGTTTTCCATTGAAAACACTTTCCAAATAACCCTATATGCTTTCCAGAAATTCTACGTCATCTCCGATCAACAATATGTTAAAACATATATTCATCAGAAATTCTATAGTGCTCCCACTCACTTCTTTGGAAATACCAGTTTCTCATAAACTTTGTATACACCCAAAATCTTTGATCATCTCATCAAAGCATACATTCCAACTCCGAGATGCTTACTCCAGTCCTCAGAAGGATTGCTGGAGCTTTGCATACTTATTAGCATCTTTCAGGATTGACAAAACCTTCCGGTTGTATCACATACAACCTTTCCTCAAGAAAATCGTCGAGGAAACAATGTTTTGACATCCTATCTGCAAGATTTCATAAATAATGCAGTAATCGCTAATATAATTCCAACAGACTCTTAGCATCGCTACGAGTGAGAAAGTCTCACCGTAGTCAACTCCTTGAACTTGTCGGAAAACATCTTAACGACAAGTCGAGCTTTCTTAACGGTGATACTTACCATCATTGTCCGTCTTCCTTTTAAAATCCGTATGTACCTAACAGCCTTACGACCATCAAGTAGTTCTTCCAAAGTCTACACTTTGTTTTCATATATGGATCCTCTCTCGGATTATATGGCCTCGAGCCATTTATCGGAATCCAGGCCCACCATCGCTTCTCCATAGCTCGTAGGTTCATTGTTGTCTAGCAACATGACTTCCAAGACAGGATTACGTACCACTCTGAAGTAGTACGCACCCTTGTCATCCTACGAGGTTTGGTAGTGACTTGATCTGAAGTTTCATGATCACTATCATAAGCTTCCACTTCAATTGGTGTAGGTGCCGTAGGAACAACTCTTTGTGCCCTGCTACACACTAGTTGAAGTAATGGTTCAATAACCTCATCAAGTCTCCACCATCCTCCCACTCAATTCTTTCGAGAGAAACTTTTCCTCGAGAAAGGACCCGATTCCAGAAACAATCCCTTATTGCTTTCGGATCTGAGACAGGAGGTATACCCAACTGTTTTGGGTGTCCTATGAAGATGCATTTATCCGCTTTGGGTTCGAGCTTATCAGCCTGAAATTTTTTTTTCGCATATGCGTCGCAGCCCCAAACTTTTAAGAAATGACAGCTTAGGTTTCTCTAAACCATAGTTCATACGGTGTCATCTCATCGGAATTACGTGGTGCCCTATTTAAAGTGAATGTGGTTGTCTCTAATGCCTAACCCATAAACTATTGTGGTAATTCGATAAGAGACATCATGGTATGCATCATATCCAATAGGGTGCAGTTATGATGTTCGGACACACCATCACACTATGGTGTTCCAGGCTGTATCAGTTGTGAAACAATTTCCACAATGTCTTAATTTTGTGCCAAACTCGTAATTCAGATATTCATCTCTATGATCATATCATAGATATTTTTATCCTCTTGTTACGACGATCTTTCAACTTCACCCCGAAATTACTTGAACCTTTCAATAATTCAGACTCGTGATTCATCAAGTAAATATACTCAATATCTACTCAAATCATCTGTGAAGAAAGAACATAACGATATCCACTACATGCCTCAGCACTCATTGGACTGCACACATCAAAAATGTATTACTTCCAACAAGTTGCTTTCTAGTTCCATTTTACTGAAACCGAGGCTTTCAGTCATCTTGCCCATGTGGTATGATTTGCATGTCTCAAGTGATTCAAAATCAAGTGAGTACAAAAAGGGTCCATTTGCATGGAGTTTCTTCATGCATATACACCAATAGACATGTTTCGCATGTCTCAAACTTTTCAAAAATGAGTGAGTCCAAAGATCCATCAACATGGAGCTTCTTCATGCGTTTTATACTGATATGACTTAAGTGGCAGTGCCACAAGTAGGTGGTACTATCTTATATCTTTTGGCATGAACATGTGTGTCACTACGATCGAGATTCAATAAACCATTCATTTTAGGTGTAAGACCATTGAAGGTATTATTCAAATAAACAGAGTAACCATTATTCTCCTTAAATGAATAACCGTATTGCGATAGACATAATCCAATCATGTCTACGCTCAACGCAAACACCAATCTCGATGGTAGAGGGAGCATGCGATGCTTGATCATATCAACATTGAGAACACTTCCAACACATATCGTTAGCTCACCTTTAGCTAGTCTCCGTTTATTCCATAGCTTTTATTTCGAGTTACTAACACTTAGCAACTGAACCGGTATCTAATACCCTGGTGCTACTAGGAGTACTAGTAAAGTACACATCAACACAATGTATATCCAATATACTTCTATCGACCTAACCAGCCTTCTTATCTACCAAGTATCTAGGGTAATTCTGCTCCAGTGGCTGTTCCCTTTATTACAGAAGCACTTAGTCTCGGGTTTGGGTTTAACCTTGGGTTTCTTCACTAGAGCAGCAGCTGAATTGCCGTTTTATGAAGTATCCCTTCGTGCCCTTGCCCTTCTTGAAACTAGTGGTTTCACCAACCATCAACAATTGATGCTCCTTCTTGATTTCTACTTTTGTGGTGTCAAACATCGCGAATATCTCAAGGATCATCATATATGTCCCTGGCATATCATAGTTCATCACAAAGATCTAGCAGCTTGGTGGTAATGACTTCGGAGAAACATCACTATCTCATCTGGAAGATCAACTCCCACTTGATTCAAGCGATTGTTGTACTCAGACAATCTGAGCACAAGCTCAACAATTGAGCTTTTCTCCTTAGTTTGTAGGCTAAGAAAATCGTCGGAGGTCTTATACCTTTTGACGTGGGCACGAGCCTGAAATCCTAATTTCAACCCTCAAAACATCTCATATGTTTCGCGACGTTTCAAAAACCGTCTTCGGTGCCTCAATTCTAAACCGTTTAACTGAACTATCACGTAGTTATCAAAATGTGTATGTCAGATGTTCGCAACATCCACAGACGACGTTCGAGGTTCAGCACACTGAGCGGTGCATTAAGGACATAAGCCTTCTAAGAAGAAATGAGGACAATCCTCAGTTTACGGACCTAGTCCGCATAATTGCTACTATCAACTTTCAACTAATTTTTCTCTAGGAACATATCTAAACAGTAGAACTGAAACGCGAGCTACGACATAATTTGCAAAATCCTTTTTGACTATGTTCAGGATAATTAAGTTCATCTTATGAACTCCCACTTAGATAAGACATCCCTCTAGTCATCTAAGTGTTACACGATCCAAGTCAACTAAGCCGTGTCCGATTAACACGTGAGACGGACTAGTCATCGTCGGTGAACATCTTCATGTTGATCGTATCTTCCATACGACTCGTGTTCGACCTTTCGGTCTCTGTGTTCCGAGGCCATGTCTTCACATGCTAGGCTCGTCAAGTTAACCCTAAGTGTTTTTGCATGTGTAAAACTTCTTACACCCGTTGTATGTGAACGAAAGGATCTATCACACCCGATTAACACGTGATTCTTCGGAGCGACGAACTGTAGCAACGGTGCACAGTTAGGGGAGAACACTTCTTGAAATTTTAATGAGGGATCATCTTATTTACTACCGTCGTACTAAGCAAATAAGATGTATAAACATGATAAACATCATATGCAATCAAATAGTGACATGATATGGCCAATATCATGTAGCTCCTTTGATCTCCATCTTGGGGCTCCATGATCATCTATTACAAGAACATGATCAATCTCATACATTACATATATCATTCATCACATCCTTTTGGCCATATCACATCACATAGCATACCCTGCAAAAACAAGTTAGACGTCCTCTAATTGTTGTTTGCATGTTTTACGTGGCTGATATGGGTTTCTAGCAAGAACGTTTCTTACCTACGCAAAGACCACAACGTGATATGCCAATTGCTATTTACCCTTCATAAGGACCCTGTTCATCAAATCCGATCCGACTAAAGTAGGAGAGACAGACACCCGCTAGCCACCTTATGCAACTAGTGCATGTTTTACGGTGGAACCGGTCTCAAGTAAGAGTACGTGTAAGGTTGGTCCGGACCGCTTCATCCCACGATGCTGCCGAATCAAGATAAGACTAGTAACGGCAAGCATATTGAACAAAATCAACGCCCACAACTACTTTGTGTTCTACTCGTGCATAGAATCTACGCAATAGACCTAGCTCATGATGCCACTGGTGGAGAACGTAGCAGAAATTCAAAATTTTCCTACGTGTCACCAAGATCTATCTATGGAGAGACTAGCAAAGAAGGGAAGGAGAGTGCATCTACATACCCTTGTAGATCGCTAAGCGGAAGCGTTCAAGTGAACGGGGTTGATGGAGTCGTACTCGTCGTGATTCAAATCACCGATGATCAAGTGCCGAACGCACGGCACCTCCGCGTTCAACACACGTACAGCCCGGAGACGTCTCCCATGCCTTGATCCAGCAAGGGGAGAGGGAGAGGTTGATGAAGATCCAGCAACACGACGGCGTGGTGGTGGATGCAGGGCGTCACAGTAGCAGGGCTTCGCCTATACTACGAGGGAGAGACGTAACGGGGAGAGAGGGAGGCGCCAGGGGCTGGTGTTTGAAGTTCCTCCTCTCCCCCACTATATATAGGAGGGCCAAGGGGGGTGGTGCGCCAGCCTAGGAGATCCAATCTCCTAGGTGCGGCTGCCCAAGGGAGGTTTCCCTCCCCCCCAAGGCACCTAGAGGTGCCTTCCACTAGTGGGACTCCTCCCATATGGAAACCCTAGGCGCATGGGCCTATAGGGGCTGGTGCCCTTGGCCCATATAGGCCAAGGCGCACCCCTTACAGCCCATGTGGCCCCCCGGGACAGGTGGCCCCACCTGGTGGGCCCCCGGGACCCTTCCGGTGGTCCCGGTACAATACCGATAACCCCGAAACTTGTCCCGATGGCCAAAACAGCACTTCCTATATATAATTCTTTACCTCCGGACCATTCCGGAACTCCTCGTGACGTCCGGGATCTCATCCGGGACTCCGAACAATATTCAGGTTACTGCATACACATATATCTTCATAACCCTAGCGTCACCGAACCTTAAGTGTGTACACCCTACGGGTTCGGGAGACATGCAGACATGACCGAGACGTTCTCCGGTCAATAACCAACAGCGGGATCTGGATACCCATGATGGCTCCCACATGTTCCACGATGATCTCATCGGATGAACAACGATGTCAAGGACTTAATCAATCCCGTATACAATTCCCTTTGTCTATCGGTATGTTACTTGCCCGAGATTCGATCGTCGGTATCTAATACCTAGTTCAATCTCGTTACCGGCAAGTCTCTTTACTCGTTCCGTAACACATCATCCCGTGATCAACTCCTTGGTCACATTGCGCATATGATGATGTCCTACCGAGTGGGCCCAGAGATACCTCTCCGTTTACACGGAGTGACAAATCCCAGTCTCGATTCGTGCCAACCCAACAGACACTTTCGGAGATACCTGTAATGCACCTTTATAGCCACCCAGTTACGTTGTGACGTTTGATACACCCAAAGCATTCCTACGGTATCCGGGAGTTGCACAATCTCATGGTCTAAGGAAATGATACTTGACATTAGAAAAGCTTTAGCATACGAACTACACAATCTTTGTGCTAGGCTTAGGATTGGGTCTTGTCCATCACATCATTCTCCTAATGATGTGATCCCGTTATCAACGACATCCAATGTCCATGGTTAGGAAACCGTAACCATCTATTGATCAACGAGCTAGTCAACTAGAGGCTCACTAGGGACATGGTGTTGTCTATGTATCCACACATGTATCTGAGTTTCCTATCAATACAATTATAGCATGGATAATAAACGATTATCATGAACAAGGAAATATAATAATAACCAATTTATTATTGCCTCTAGGGCATATTTCCAACAGGGTCTTTTCTAGAGGTGTCTGAATTATGGCAATGGGAGTGGTTTTACGTCACGGCTCCCAGAAGTGCCAAGTGGGCGGCTGCCCCCGCTTTCCGCTCGGGCCCCCCACCACAACTGATGTCATGGATTAGCAGAGGTCTGAGCTGGGGTCCAGCCAAGGACGTGCCTATACTGCAAAGCCGGATTCGAGATCCCTTCGAGGGAGATTTTAATTTGGTTGTGGTAATACAAGTTATGCTGGTTCGTCAAGTCCAGCCTTGCAAACGCCGGCCCCTTCGCTTGTGGGAGTTCAACCCAGAGGGACCACATGCCATTCAAAGTTTCCTCGGCCTGACGCACGAGGAGATGTACAAGTCATTCTTCGGACCTCAAGTAGAGTGTCCGAATATTACCGAGGACGTGGGCCTGAGCAGTAACCGCGCCGCCGAACAAGTAAGAAATCCTCTGGCCGAACACACTGTCTTTTATTCATCATGAAGTTATTTCTGAGAGTTCGCTTTTCCACCAGGACTGGCTAACAAAGGTGAGGATGATTCGGTGTTTGGCCCCCCTCCCTGAGGGTTTGGAAAATCCGGTATTGGAAAAGATGCTCGAGGTCGCACCTTGCCCGGAGCCCTCGAAGGAAGATACGGGGGGGATAATACGGGCGGACGCGGGCGCCCATCGCTGCCAGTTCCAACCGAGGGAATGAGCGTCTCCATGAAGGAGAATAACCGGGGGAGGAAAAGGACTGCTTCCGAGGATCCGGAAGCCGAGCCTCCAAACGGGAGAAGAAGTCTCCCACAGAGGGTCCTGCCTCGGGGGGGGGGGTGCTTTTGCCGCACAAAGTCCGCGGGGGGATCAGCCCTCCAACGAGTCGTAAGTGATCCAAAATACTTTAATAGCAAAGGTATGATATCTTTTTTCTGAGAAAATAACCACCACATATATCTTGCAGTTCGGGCCTTAGCCCCTCTCAGCTGAGCTCGTCTTCGGGGGATCTTCTTCCAGAGATGATGGAGACCGAAATGCCTCCCCCGGACTCCTCCACTCAAGAAGCGGGCAACCCCGAAGTGTCGTCACGGAGGGCCTCTCTGGATCCAGTGAGGCCAGAAGATAATCCCATAGACCCCGAAGTCCCCAGCGTCCGGCTCCCGAGGAGAGCAAACAAAAGGGTCCGGCACCGTCTGGTATGCGGTTGGACGTTCTGAGGGAGCTAGTGGGGCGAGCGGCCATCTCAGAAGAACACCGTACGCTGATGGGTATGGTGATGGAGAGAATTTCGTCCGCCGAAAGCGGAATACGTGAAGCCTTTATGAGTCTACTGACAAGCTTTGTGGTACGTGAGATAATATGTGATAGTACTGCACATGTTAGGTGTGCCCTGTGTAGATAGTAGCCCCTGAGACTCCGGTTGTCATAGAGAACGGCGGCGAGCAGAGGATCATAGTCCCAGGCAATAACCAGACTACCCTTATGTGCAGGTGGTGGAAGCTCCGGTGGCTAGCCGGACTAGTGAGTTTGCCAAATTAAAACGGCAACTGGATGCGGCAGATGCCGACATCGGGCTTGTTAACAAGAGGCTTGACGAGGCACAGGGTAAGTGTTATTATCTGGTGAACGCCACATAGTAAGAGCAGCATGATGCTAGTATCTTTAATATGTTGTGACTGCAGATGGAGTTGCCACCGTGGAAACCTTACAGGCAGAACTTGCCCGAGCCAAGGAACAAGCGAGGATTAGTAATGCAGCTGCCTTGAAGGCGGCCGAAGAGTTGAGAGCCGAGAAGGCCGCACATTGCGAGAGCCAAGAGAAGATGGCCAAGATGGCCGTAGAATTAAAAGACACTACCGACCGTTGCCGGCTCCTTGAAAAAGAAAGCCGAGCGAAGGCAACGGACCTTGAGAAGGCCACGATGGCGGACAAAGACACCCGCTCGGCGATGAGAGCGAAGAAGGAGGAGCTGCGGGAGGCCGGGGATATTACGGCTGGGAAGCCCTTCATGCTACGGAGGAAGTTCGGAGATCCACGGCGAGCGCTGCAGATGCGGCCAAATACTTCCAAGGTCAAACAGATCGTGAAGTGGACAAGCTGTTCTAGTCGCAATTCAACGTTCTAGAGCGTCCGCTCCCATTGACTGGTCAGCTAGCCGAATGGGCCAAACTAAATAGGTTGTCCGGACTTGCCATGAGGTCTGTCGTGGATCAACTATGGCCGGAAAAGCCAAAGTTGAATAGTTATTTCAGTTTAGTGCAACGGTTCCTTGCTGCGATGCCGCGCGTTAATGCGATGAAGAGGTCGGCATGCGTAGAAGGCTCGCGGATGGCCCTTGCCCGTGTTAAAGCATACTGGGCGGAGATGGACGCTACCACTGTTGCGGCGCAGGGTTCGGCCATAGGCCGAGTGGCTGCCGAGCACTATTTCGAGGAAGTTCTTGAGGGTGCTTGTTTGATAGAGGCCCAGTGCTCGAAGAATATTATGTTTGAGTGATATGTATTCTCATTGTAAACACAATGCTTTTATGAAATTTTATAAGGCTATGTTTATACTTTTGCCTGAAAGTAGTATGATGCCTCCTGTGCGGCCGTTTATGTATACATGTGTATAACCTGAAAGATTGCAGCCGTCGGCTTCAACCCCCACGCATATAATGTGGAGGTGCTCACAAAAAACGCGTGTTCACACTTAACCCAACGTCTTCGTCCTATTAAGGAGGTGATAGCATAGTGAACGAGGCAACCGGACTATAATGCTTTAACACTTTCACTTAGCCATAGGAGTTTGACAGTGAGGCTACTAGATAGCCCCTGGTGGCTCCGCACTCTCCCGATCTCGGGGTGCGTACATGCCTGGCCGGAAAACGGCCCTTTGTTAAGGCGGAGGAATTCTAACATTCCGATAGGTCATCGAGTGGTTGACCAGTCTCACGCTATATCATGACAGTCAGTTTTCGGCTTTCTCTACTGAGGTGCTCGTCCGGATGAACCAGGGCACAATCGTAGTAGTTCTCCTGGTGCTGCCTTAGCCGGTAAAGTGGAACGTAAGGCACCAAAACACAGGAGCCGGGCAAACCTAACATTTGACCAAAGACAATGATTCGGAGCTGATGCATATAAGGCCAAACTCGCGACGCCGAACACTCCCTAAGCTATTCAGTCTTTATGGTATAAACCGGGCCTAAATAGTGCCCTTTGTAAGAAGCCCCTTGTGTCCAGGTACTTGCATTATTCTGACGTGGCCACATGCCAAGACATCAGCATCCTTATCGATTGTGCTGAGAATTCGGTGGATGTGTATCAACAAGAGACAGTAAAAAAGGTTTACGCAGGGTCTTAATCTAAAAAGAATCCTTGGAACGGGTCCCTGCTACACGTCTGCGCCTGTGTCTCCGTTGTGCCGTATCCTGGACGGGTGTAGCACGATGGTCATCTGTAAAAGAGAGGAATTTAGGTGAAAAAGTTGTCGTGTAGGGAGATAGTTTTTTAAAGAAACCATGTATAACGAGAAATGAGTATAAATTGCCGCTTGTCTGCGCACGTCGGGCCCCTTGTATTTGTAATAGGGGTGTGGCCATCAATCCGGTATAAATTACATATAGCAGCGCCAGACTCGTCTAACCGCGTCCATGGTCTTGACAACCTATCAAATACTTTAGTTGGCGAGGCAGTTTGTAGTGTGCGGCTGCCAAGGCAGTCGCATTCTCTTCGGCGCGCAAGGATCGCTTAATACTTCTGTTCACTGTAATGATGCCGCGTGGACCGGGCATCTTGAGCGTCAGGGAAGCGTAATGTGGTATTGCATTAAAGCGAGCAAAAGCTTCGCGTGCAAGTAGTGCTTGATAGCCACTTTGGAACGGAGCGATGTGGAAGGTTAAATGTTCGCTACGGAAGTTATCGGGGAAGCCGAATATAACCTTTAGTAGCAGGGAGCCCGTGTAATGAGCCCCTGGGCCTGGCGTTACTCCTTTAAAGGTAGTATTGCTATGGTGAATTTTCGTTGGGTCTATCCCCATTTCGCGGATTGTATCCTGGTATATCAGGTTTAGACTACTGCCACCGTCCATCAGGACTCGTGTGAAGTTATATCCGTCAATTATTGGGTCTAATACCAGGGCGGCTCATCACGCACGCCGGATACTTGCTGAGTAATCACGATGGTCGAAAGTGATCGGTTGAGACGACCAGTGGCAGGACTCCGCGGTGATAGGCCCTTGGGCATATTTTTCTGGGAGTGCCGTTTTGTTTCTCTCCTTGATCACGTGTAACACGTTTACTGTTTTGACTTCTGGTGGAAATTTCTTTTGTTCCCCAGTGTCTTGCTTGAGAGGCTCATCCTCGTCTTCGCTTGGTGTATCCTCCCCCTTGTGTACGGCGTTGAGCTTGTCGGACTGCTTGAAGACCCAACATTCTCTGTGGGTATGATTAGTGGGTTTACCAGGGGTGCTATGGATCTGACATATTTGGTCCAGAATTTTGTTTAGGCTGGACAGTTCATCTCTGGCGCCTTTAGAGGGCGGCTTTTGCTGACCTGGCCGAGAGCTTTTAAATCCGGCGTTTACTGCCGTGCTCTTCGTGCTGTCTTCTTTATTCCGGCGTTTGTTATTGCTGTTGCGCCATGATTTCCCGTTTCCATCTCTAACTTCGGATGTACTGGGGTCGCTGGTGCTGCATCTGGCTAGCCAGCTATCCTCACCCATGCAAAAGTGGGTAATGAGGCTTGTTAATGCTGCCATTGTTCTCAGCTTTTCTTGGCCGAGGTGTCTGGCAAGCCATTCGTCACGGACGCTATGCTTAAAAGCTGCCAAGGCCTCGGTGTCCGGACAGTCAACAGTTTGGTTCTTTTTAGTAAGAAACCTGTTCCAAAGCTTTCGGGCTGACTCTTCGGGTTGTTGAGTTATATGACTCAAATCATCCGCGTCCGGAGGTCGGACATAAGTCCCATGAAAATTTGCTCGAAAGGTGTCTTCGAGCTCTTCCCAGCTTCCAATGGAGCCTTCGGGGAGGCTCTTAAGCCAATGCCGAGCTGGACCTTTGAGTTTGAGGGGTAAATACTTAATGGCGTGGAGATCATCTCCCCGAGCCATATGGATATGGAGGATATAGTCCTCAATCCAGACCCCAGGGTCTGTTGTTCCGTCGTATGCCTCTATGTTTACGGGTTTGAATCCCTCTAGAAATTCATGGTCCAGCACCTCATTGGTGAAACATAGGGGGTGTGCGGCACCCCTATATCTGGGTGTATCACGTTGTTCGGATGTTTGTTGTGTTGCATCGTATGTTGGAGCACGCTTGCGTGGTCCATAGATGGATCTGGTTTCACCCTCCTTTTGATGCGAGCCCTCGCGTAGACCGCGTATTGGCTTATGTGCGGCGTTGCTTGCCGCTTTTATGTTGGCCGTGAGGTCATCTATCCGGCCAAATGGCTGTTTTAATTTTTGGTTGTGGGGGGTCTAAGGCCTCCTCATCGAATTCGGGTAGCAACTTCCGCTTTGGGTAGCTCTTGGTGGGGCGATTGCTGCCGTACTTCGCTGCTGTGTTGAGTACTTTACAACATCTGATTTGGAGTGTGTCCTGTGCAGCATTGAGCCTTTGCTTCTGCTTTTTCAGGCTCCTCGCGGTGGCAACAAGCCTTTCACGGGCATTCTGCTGCTCCGGGTGCCTGTCCGGCGTTATGTCGTCTGGACTATTATCTTTGACAGAATTGGTTTGCTTGGTTTGATTCTCCGTATTGCCGTGGTCCGGCAGTAGTTCGCCCTGCTCCAATGCTGGGTCTGTATGATCGTTATTTCTGCCGAGGCGGGATTTGGGGCGGCGCTTACGCCGTCGCTTTGACTGCTTCTCGAGGGGACAAGCCTTCGTTGCGTCCTTCCGTTCCTCGTCGTCGTCTTCTTTTGCTGTGTCCACCATGTATATGTCATATGATGAGGTGGACGTCCAGCGCCCTGTGGGCGGTGGTTACTCTTCGCCTCCCGCATCGTCGTCCATACCGCCGATGTATTCGGATTCGAAGTCGAGCATGTCGGTTGAGTCATCGACAGTGGCTATTAAGTGGGCAGTGGGTGGGCGTCAAATTTCTTCGTTGTCCGCATCCCAATCCTGTTGGCCATAATCCGGCCAGGGCTCTCCTGACAAAGAGAGAGACCTTAGTGAATTTAGAATGTCACCGAAGGGCGAGTGCTGAAAGATATCCGAGGCGGTGAATTCCATGATCGGCGCCCAATCGGATTCGATTGGCAGGGGCGCGGGCGGTTCGGAGTCAGAAAAAGAGTACGGCACCTTGGGGTCATGGGCTGCGCAGAGGATTAGGCTGGTGTTCGGCTCGATCGCTGTTGAGACTGCAGCCCCTGAGGCGGTGTCTACCCACCCGTCCTCGATTGGCGCAGTTGGCTCCGAGCTAAGGGTCGGAGCTGATGCGGGCGCGGCCTCTGGGGTACTGTTCAGCGGCAGAGCTAGGTCATACTCATCGTGACAGTGCGGCGCGCCCGGCTATGGCCCGAATCCGTCAAAGATCAGGTCTCCGCGGATGTCGGCCGTGTAGTTCAAACTTCCAAATCTGACCTGACGGCCAGGGGCGTAGCTTCAAATCTTCTCCAGATGGCAAGAAAATTAGCCCGCAGTGCAAAGCCGCCGAATACGAAGATCTATCCGGGGAGAAAAGTCTCACCCTGGACCGCATCGCTATCGATGATAGTAGGAGCCATCAAGCCTAACGGCGATGACATAGAGGAACTCTCAATGAAAGCACCAATGTCGGTGTCAAAACCGACGGATCTCGGGTAGGGGGTCCCGAACTGTGCGTCTAGGCCGGAAGGTAATAGGAGGCAGGGGACACAATGTTTTACCCAGGTTCGGGCCCTCTTGATGGAGGTAAAACCCTACGTCCTGCTTGATTGATATTGATGATATGGGTAGTACAAGAGTAGATCTACTGCGAGATCAGAGAGGCTAAACCCTAGAAGCTAGCCTATGGTATGATTGTATGTTGTGGTTGTTGTCCTACGGACTAAAACCCTTCGGTTTATATAGACACCGGAGAGGGTTAGGGTTACACAAGGTCGGTTACAAAGGAGGAGATATCCATATCCGTATTGCCTAGCTTGCCTTCCACGCCAAGTAGAGTCCCATCCGGACACGAGACGAAGTCTTCAATCTTGTATCTTCATAGTCTAACAGTCCGGCCAATGGAGATAGTCCGGCTGTCCGGATACCCCCTAATCCAGGACTCCCTCAAATACCAAATTCACATGACTACTAATAGCGAGACTTCTCCCTTGTCCTCAGGAACAAACGTAACTACTCACAAAGCATATTCATATTCATAATCAGAGGGGTAATAATATGCATAAAGGATCCGAACATATGATCTTCCACCAATTAAACCAACTAGCATCAACTACAAGGAGTAATTAACACTACTAGCACCAATCCCGGACTTGGAGACAAGAATTGGATACAAGAGATGAACTAGGGTTTTGAGATGAGATGGTGCTGATGAAGATGTTGATGGAGATTGCCCTCTCCCGATGAGAGGAGCATTGGTGATGACGATGGCGATGATTTCCCCCTCCGGGAGGGAAGTTTCCCCGGCAAAACAGCTCTGCCGGAGCCCTGGATTGGTTCCGCCAAGGTTCCACCTTGTGGCGGCGGAGTTTCATCCCGAAAGGTTGCTTCTGGTTTTTTTTCTCGAGGAAAGACTTCATATAGCAGAAGATGGTCATCGGAGAGCCACCAGGGGGCCCACGAGGTAGGGGGCGCGCCCTAGGGGGGCGTCCCCACCCTAGTGGAAAGGGTGTGGGTCCCCTGGTATTCATCTTTGGCGAGGATTTTTCATTATTTATTATAAGGTATTCCGTGGAGTTTCAGGACTCTTGGAGTTGTGCGGAATAGGTCTCTAATATTTTCTCCTTTTCCAGCCCAGAATTCTAGCTGTCGGCATTCTCCCTCGTTATGTAAACCTTGTAAAATAAGAGAGAATAGCCATAAGTATTTTAACATAATGTGAAATAACAGCCCATAATGCAATAAATATCAATATAAAAGCATGATGCAAAATGGACGTACCAGAGCACCACGAAACCCTATTTCCACTGCCGCAACCTTCTGTACCCGTGAGATCCCATCTTGGGGCCTTTTCCGGTCCTCCGTCGGAGGGGGAATCGATTGCAGAGGGTTTCTACATAAACACCATAGCCTCTCCGATGATGTGTGAGTAGTTTACCATCGATCTTCAGATCCATAGTTATTAGCTAGATGGCCTCTTCTCTCTGTTTGGATCTCAATACAAAGTTCTCCTCGATTCTCTTGGAGATCTATTCGATGTAATTCTTTTGCAGTGTGTTTGTCGAGATCCGATGAATTGTGGGTATATGATCAAGATTATTTATGAACAATATTTGATTCTTCTCTAAAATCTTTTATGCAAGATTTAAATATCATTGCAAGTCTCTTCGAATTATTAGTTTGGTTTGGCCTACTAGATTGATCTTTCTTGCAATGGGAGACGTGCTTAGCTTTGGGTTCAATCTTGCGGTGTCCTTTCCCAGTGACAGCAGGGGTAGCAAGGCACGTATTGTATTGTTGCCATCAAGGATAAAAAGATGGGGTTTATATCTTATTGCTTGACTTTATCCCTCTACATCATGTCATCTTGCCTAATGCGCTACTCTGTTCTTATGAACTTAATACTCTAGATGCATGCTGGATAGTGGTCGATGTGTGGAGGAATAGTAGTAGATGCAGAATCGTTTCGGTCTACTTGTCGCGGACGTGATGCCTATATACATGATCATGCCTAGATATTCTCATAATTATTCGCTTTTCTATCAATTTCTCGACAGTAATTTGTTCACGCACCGTAGAATTTGCTATCTTGAGAGAAGCCACTAGTGAAACCTATGGCCCCCGAGTCTATCTTCCATCATATTATTTTCATATCCACTTGCTATTTCTATTACCGTTTATTTTGCAATCTTTATTTTCCAATCTATATCATAAAAATACCAAAAATATTTGTCTTATTATCTCTATCAGATCTCGCTTTTGTAAGTGACCGTGAAGGGATTGACAACCCCTTTATTGCGTTGGTTGCGAGGTTCTTGTTAGTTTGTGCAGGTACTAGGCTACTTGCGTGTTACCTCCTACTGGATTGATACCTTGGTTCTGAGAAACTGAGGGAAATACTTACGCTACTGGTGCTGCATCACCCTTTCCTCTTCAAGGGAAAACCAACGCATTCTCAAGAGGTAGAAAGAAGGATTTCTGGCACCTTTGCCGGGGAGGTTGCATCAAGTCAGGACATACCAAGTAACGATCACAAACTCTTATCCCTCGCATTACATTATTTGCCATTTGCCTCTCGTTTTCCTCTCCCCGCTTCACCCTTGTCGTTTTATTCGCCCTCTTTTCTGCTCGCCTCTTTTTTGTTTGTATATTTTTGCTTGCTTCTTGTGTATCCGTGTGTTAGATCGTTGGTTTTGCTATTATGGCTAGCCCTTATATCATCGTTAGTACTTCTGATCATGAAGTTCTTAATTTTAAACAAAGGGAGGGAGAAAATTTAAAAGATGCTTGGTATAGAATTTGCAATGCTTAGAATAGATCCACTAGGAAGCAATCCACTTCCATTCTTCTTCGCAATTTTTACGTAGGCATCATCCCATGGAATAGATATATTGTTGATACCATTACTGGAGGGAATTTCTTGGGTAGCCGTACTTTTGATTCTTATAATGCTATGATAGATTTGTTTGGGTCACCACCTCTCTTGGTTAATGGAACTATTTTAACTTTGGAACATGTGATGCAAAGGCTTGAAATTATTGAAAATAAAGTTGCCACTGTAGAGTTGATTGAAACTTTGGATAAAAAGATCCACAACCAGATTACCCAATATGGATCTAAGGTAGGAGTTACTCTGAATTTTTTTAAAGAAAAATAACCCATAGTCAATGAAAAAATAGATCAAGAATCCACAAGAATTAATAAACTTGAGAATATTATTACCAACTTAGGGTCTGCCTTTTCTTCCGTGAAAAACACTCCAAATCCTCCTACTACTAGAGTTTCCAAGTTTATGTATGTGCCTAAAAATAAAACGGGTGAATCTTCTAGTAAGGAAAATGCGGATCTTAAAGCAATAAGTGTTCACCCCAACTTTTTCACTATCATTAAGGAACCTTTTGCTACGAATGATTTTCTTGATTTCTTTCCTAGATATTTGATCACTAATAAAAAGAAGGAAACTCCTAAGGGTTATAAGTGTTCTATTGAAGAATTGCCTACCAAAGATGATAACACCTAGATCTATTCTTGTTTTTATGCCTAGCTAGGGGCATTAAACGATAGCATTTGTTGGGAGGCACCCAATTTTATTTTTGTTTCTTGTTTTTCGTTCCTGTTTAGTAATAAATAATTCATCTAGATTTTGTTTAGATGTGGTTTTATTCTTTAGTTACTATTTGTGCCAAGTAGAACCTTTGGGAAGACTTGGGGGAAGTCTTTGCCATCTTGCTGTAAAAAACAGAAACTTTAGCGCTCACGAGATTTGCTGCCATTTTTTACTGGAGAGTGAGATTAGGTTGATTATTTTTGAAGATAATTAATAGACAAATTCCTCACGTCCAACAGCTAATTTCAGAATTTTGGGGGTTACATAAGTATTCGAAACCTACAGATTACTACAGACTGTTCTGTTTTTGACATATTCTGTTTTTCGTGTGTTGTTTGCTTATTTTGATGAATCTATGGCTAGTATCGGGGGGTATGAACCATAGAGAAGTTGTAATACAGTAGGTTTAAAACCAATATAAATAAAGAATGAGTTCATTACAGTACCTGGAAGTGGTGGTTTGTTTTCTTATACTAACGGAGCTCATGAGATTTTTTGTTGAGTTTTGTGTTACGAAGTTTTCAAGTTTTGTGTAAAAGATTTGATGGATTATGGAACAAGGAGTGGCAAGAGCCTAAGCTTGGGGATGCCCATGGCACCCCAAGATAATCTAAGGACACCTAAAATCCAAAGCTTGGGGATGCCCCGGAAGGCATCCCCTCTTTCGTCTACTTCCATCGGTAACTTTACTTGAGGCTATATTTTTATTCACCACATGATATGTGTTTTCCTTGGAGCATATTGTATGATTTGAGTCTTTGCTTTTTAGTTTACCACAATCATCCTTCATGTACACACCTTTTGGAGATACACACATGAATCAGAATTTATTAGAATACTCTATGTGCTTCACTTATATCTTTTGAGCTACATAATTTTGCTCTAGTGCTTCACTTATATCTTTTAGAGCATGGTGGTGGTTTTATTTTATAGAAATAATTGATCTCTCATGCTTCACTTATATTATTTTGAGAGTCTTTTAAAACATCATGGTAACTTGCTTTGGCTATAAAATTAGTCCTAATATGATAGGCATCCAAGATGGGTATAATAAAAACTATCATAAAAAGTGCATTGAATACTATGAGAAGTTTGATACTTGATGATTGTTTTGAGATATGAAGATGGTGATATTAGAGTCATGCTAGTTGAGTAGTTGCGAATTTGAGAAATACTTGTTCTAAAGTTTGTGATTCCCGTAGCATGCACGTATGGTGAACCGTTATGTGATGAAGTCGGAGCATGATTTATTTATTGATTGTCTTCCTTATGAATAGCGGTCGGGGACGAGCGATGGTCTTTTTCTACCAATCTATCCCCCTAGGAGCATGCGCATAGTACTTTGTTTCGATAACTAATAGATATTTGCAATAAGTATGTGAGTTCTTACGACTAAGATAGAGTCCATGGATTATACGCAATCTCACCCTTCCACCATTGCTAGCCTCTCTAGTACCGCGCAACTTTCACCGGTACCATACACCCACCTAATACCTTCCTCAAAACAGCCACCATACCTACCTATTATGGTATTTCCATAGCCACTCCGAGATATATTGCCATGCAACTTACCACCGTTTCATTTGTTATGACATGTTACATCATTGTCATATTGCTTTGCATCATCATGTACTTGACATCGTATTTTTGGCAAAGCCACGTTCATAATTCTTTCATACATGTCACTCTTGATTCATTGCACATCCTGGTACACCGCCGAAGGCATTCACATAGAGTCATATTTTGTTCTAGTATTGAGTTGTAATTTTTGAGTTGTAAGTAAATAAAAGAGTGATGACCATCATTATTAGAGCATTGTCCCAAGTGAGGAAAGGATGATGGAGACTATGATTCCCCACAAGTCGGGATGAGACTCCGGACGAAAAAAAGAAAAAAAAGAAAGGCCATAAAAAAGAGAAGGCCCAAAAAATGAGAGAAAAAGAGAGAAGGGACAATGCTACTATCCTTGTACCACACTTGTGCTTCAAAGTAGCACCATGATCGTCATGATAGAGAGTCTTCTATGTTGTCACTTTCATATACTAGTGGGATTTTACATTATAGAACTTGGCTTGTATATTCCAATGATGGGCTTCCTCAAAATGCCCTAGGTCTTCGTGAGCAAGCAAGTTGGATGCACACCCACTTAGTTCTTTTGTTGAGCTTTCATACACTTATAGCTCTGGTGCATCCGTTGCATGGCAATCCCTACTCACTCACATTGATATCTATTGATGGGCATCTTCATAGCCCGTTGATACGCCTAGTTGATGTGAGACTATCATCTCCCTTTTGTCTTCTCCCCAACCACCATTTTATTCCACCTATAGTGCTATGTCCATGGCTCACGCTCATATATTGCGTGAAGATTGAAAATTTTGAGAACATCGAAAGTATGAAACAATTGCTTGGCTTGTCATCGGGGTTGTGCATGATTTAAATACTTTGTGTGGTGAAGATAGAGCATAGCCAGACTATATGATTATGTAAGGATTACTTTCTTTGGCCATGTTATTTTGAGAAGACATGATTTCTTTGTTAGTATGCATGAAGTATTATTATTTTTATGTCAATATTAAACGTTTATCTTGAATCTTTCGGATCTGAACATTCATGCCACAACAAAGAAAATTACATTGAGAATTATGCTAGGTAGCATTCCACATCAAAAATTCTGTTTTTTATCATTTACCTCCTCGAGGACGAGCAGGAATTAAGCTTGGGGATGCTTGTTACGTGTCCAACGTATCTATAATTTTTTATTGTTCCATGATATTATATTATTTGTTTTGGATGTTTAATGGGCTTTAATATACCTTTTTATATTATTTTTGGGACTAACCTACTAACCAAAGGCCAAGTGCAAATTGTTGTTTTTTGCCTATTTCAGTGTTTCGCAGAAAAGGAATATCAAACAGAATTCAAACGGAATGAAACCTTCGGGAGAGTTATTTTTGGAACAAACGTGATCCACGAGACTTGGCGTGGACGTCAAGAAAGAAGCGAGGAGGCCATGAGGCAGGATGGCGCGTCCAGCGGGTAGGCATGCCCCCCACCCTCATGGGCCCCTCGCAGCTCCACTGACGTACTTCTTCCTCCTATATATACCCATATACCCCGAAAACATCCAGGAGCACCACGAAACCCTATTTCCACCGCCGCAACCTTCTGTACCCATGAGATCCCATCTTGGGGCCTTTACCGGCGCTCAGCCGGAGGGGGAATCGATCGCGGAGGGCTTCTACATCAACACCATAGCCTCTCTCATGATGTGTGAGTAGTTTACCACAGACCTTCAGGTCCATCGTTATTAGCTAGATAGCTTCTTCTCTCTCTTTGGATCTCAATACAAAGTTCTCCTCGATTCTCTTGGAGATCTATTCGATGTAATTCTTTTTGCGGTGTGTTTGTCGAGATCCAATGAATTGTGGATTTATGATCAAGATTATCTATGAACAATATTTGATTCTTCTCTGAAATCTTTTATGCATGATTGAAATATCTTTGCAAATCTCTTTGAATTATTAGTTTGGTTTGGCCTACTAGATTGATCTTTCTTGCAGTGGGAGAAGTGCTTAGCTTTTGGTTCAATCTTGCGGTGTCCTTTCCCAGTGACAGCAGGGGCAGCAAGGCATATATTATATTGTTGCCATCAAGGATAAAAAGATGGGGTTTATATCTTATTGCTTGAGTTTATCCCTCTACATCATGGCATCTTGCCTAATGCGTTACTTTGTTCTTATGAACTTAATACTCTAGATGCATGCTGGATAGCGGTCGATGTGTGGAGTAATAGTAGTAGATGCAGAATCGTTTCGGTCTACTTGTCGCGGAGGTGATGCCTATATACATGATCATGCCTAGATATTCTCATAATTATTCGCTTTTCTATCAATTGCTCGACAGTAATTTGTTCACCCACCGTAGAATTTGCTATCTTGAGAGAAGCCACTAGTGAAAGCTATGGCCCCCGGGTCTATCCTCCATCATATTATTTTCATATCCACTTGCTATTTCTATTACCTTTTATTTTGCAATCTTTATTTTCCAATCTATATCATAAAATACCAAATATATTTATCTTATTATCTCTATCAGATATCACTTTTGTAAGTGACCGTGAAGGGATCGACAACCCCTTTATCGCGTTGGTTGCGAGGTTCTTGTTTGTTTGTGCAGGTACTAGCACTACAAAAAAAAGACATATCCGTGACATTTTGGGCCAAACGAATTTTTTTCTGTCATACTTATGAAACTTCTATGAAAATAATTGTGACAAAACCCGGTATCATCATAGATGTGGTGGGCTCCTACTTCTATGAAAAAAAATCATGATAGAAAATGGGCTTTTCATCCTGGGCGGGCCGGAGACGCAGCTGCATGACATTCTTTGGGCCGTCCATGATGGAAAAAACCATGGTAGAAGCGAGGGCAAGGAAAATATCGGGGTATTCCCGGTTACGGTGGGTGGTCGGGGCCAAGCGATGCATGTTTCTCTCGTACACGCACGCGCGTGGGTGCGAGGCGTTGGGCTCTAACTAAACCCGAGCGAGGCGTTCGCCTACTGAACCCGAGCGATTGCACTGCAGGCTACGCGCTACTGAACCCGAGCGATCGATCGATGGCTGTTAACTGAACCCGATCGAGCGATTCCTTCGCTACTGCTGCTAACTGAAGCCGATTGATGCTGTCCGTGGATGAACAATGAGCGTTGCTTGTGGGTTTGGATGAATAGTTCCCGGTGGGGGTGGATGAACATGACCTCGTGGTGTTGCCTCTGGATGAACAGGACACCGATCCATCGAGCCGGTTGGGGCTGGATGAATAGGACCCCGTGGAGGGCTGGATGAACAGGACGACCCCGTGGAGGGCTAGATGAACATTAGACGGTGGAGGGCTGGATAAACAGTAGCCTATGGAGGGGTGGTTGAACAGGAGCCCGTGTGGAGAGGGCTGGTTGAACAATAGCCGGTGGAGTAGCGTGCGGTGGAGGCTGGATGAACAGGAGCCCGTGGATGAATAGTCACAGATGGAGGCTGGAGGAGGTCGACGGTGGATGAACAGTAGCCCGTGGAGGCTGGAGGGGGTCGATGGTGGAGATGAACAGTATCCCGTGTCCCGTTTTGCGGTACGCCACACCCCCGCCGATGAACAGGACCCCGTTTCGACCGTAGGAGGTCTGTTTCCTCCGTTTTGCGGTACGCCAGACCCCTCCCGATGAAAAGGATCCCGTTTCGACCATGGACGGTCGAACACAAGACCATTTCCTCCGTTCTGCGGTACGCTAGGCCTCGTTTCCATCGACTGGTCCGTCCAAGCTGGTTGGATCCCACGCGTTCCGTTGCCTCCCGATGAACACGACGCATTCCATTACCTCCACATGAACATGACGATGACGCAGTTTGTCTGTTCCGACCCAGCCATGTACACGAGCCCTGTCCGAACGTATGCGCGAGTAGGCGTTCAAGACCCCGCCCGTATGTACATATGTGGTCGTATTTTCTTTCTTGCACACTAGCCGTTGTACGTATGTGCACATGCTACGTGCGCGCTGCTACCTCTTGAGCACTTGCGTTGGTTTTCCCTTGAAGAGGAAATGGTGATGCAGCAAAGTAGCGTAAGTATTTCCCTCAGTTTTGGAGAACCAAGGTATCAATCCAGTAGGAGGCCATGCACGAGTCCCTCGCACCTACACAAACAAATAAATCCTCGCACCAATGCGACAAGGGGTTGTCAATCCCTACACGGTCACTTACGAGAGTGAGATCTGATAGTTATGTTAAGATAATATTTTTGGTATTTTTATGATAAATATGCAAAGTAAAATAAAAGGCAAAGGAAATAACTAAGTATTGGAAGATTAATATGATGGAAGATAGACCCGGGGGCCATAGATTTCACAAGTAGCTTCTCTCAAGAGCATAAGTATTCACGGTGGGTAAACAAATTACTGTTGAGCAATTGACAGAATTGAGCATAGTTATGAGAATATCTTGGTATTATCATGTATATAGGCATCACGTCCGAGACAAGTAGACTGACTCCTGCCTGCATCTACTACTATTACTCCACACATCGACCACTATCCAACATGCATCTAGAGTATTAAGTTCAAGAGAACAGAGTAACGCTTTAAGCAAGATGACATGATGTAGAGGGATAAACTCATGCAATAATAAACCCCATCTTGTTATCCTCGATGGCAACAATACAAAATGTGCCTTGCTGCCCCTACTGTCACTGGGAAAGGACACCGCAAGATTCAACCCAAAGCTAAGCACTTCTCCCATTGCAAGAAAGATCAATCTAGTAGGCCAAATTCGAAGAGACTTGCAAAGATAACCAATCATACATAAAAGAATTCAGAGAAGATTCAAATATTGTTCATAGATAAACTTGATCATAAACCCACAATTCATTGGTCTCAACAAACACACCGCAAAAGAAGATTACATCGAATAGATCTCCACAAGAGAGGGGGAGAACTTTGTATTGAGATCCAAAAAGAGAGAAGAAGCCATCTAGCTAATAACTACGGACCCGTAGGTCTGAGGTAAACTACTAACACTTCATCGAAGAGGCTATGGTCTTGATGTAGAAGCCCTCCGTGATTGATGCCCCCTCCGGCGGAGCTCCGGAAAAGGCCCCAAGATGGGATCTCGTGGATACAGAAAGTTACGGCGGTGGAATTAGGGTTTTGGCTCCGTATCTGGTAGTTTGGGGGTACGTAGGTATATATAGGAGGAAGGAGTACGTCGGTGGAGCAACAGGGGGCCCATGAGGGTGGAGGGCGCGCCTGGGGGGTAGGCGTGCCCCTACCTCATGCCTTCCTCGTTGATTGCTTGACGTAGGGTCCAAGTCCTCTGGATCATGTTTGTTCCGAAAATCACATTCCCGAAGGTTTCATTCTGTTTGGACTCCGTTTGATATTCTTGTTCTGCGAAACCCTAAAATAGGCAAAAAAACAGCAATTCTGGGTCGGGCCTCCGGTTAATAGGTTAGTCCCAAAAATAATGTAAAAGTGTATAATAAAGCCCAATAATGTCCAAAACAGAATATAATATAGAATGGAACAATCAAAAATTATAGATACGTTGGATATGTATCAAGCATCCCCAAGCTTAATTCCTGCTCGTCCTCGAGTAGGTAAATGATAAAAATACAATTTTTATATGTGGAATGCTATATGGCATAATTTCAATCTAATTCTTCTTAATTGTGGTATGAATATTCAGATCCGAAAGATTCAAGACAAAATTTCAATATTGATATAGAAATAATAATACTTCAAGCATACTAACTAAGCAATTATGTCTCTTCAAAATAACATGGCCAAAGAAAGTTATCACTTCAAAATCATATAGTCTGGCTATGCTCTATCATCACCACACAAAGTATTTAAATCATGCACAACCCTGATGACAAGCCAAGCAATTTTTTCATACTTTTGGTGTTCTCAAACTTTTTCAATCTTCACGCAATACATGAGCGTGAGCCATGGACATAGCACTTTAGGTGGAATAGAATGGTGGTTGTGGAGGAGACAAAAAAGGGGGAAGATAGTCTCACATCAACTAGGCGTATCAACGGGCCATGGAGATGCCCATCAATAGATATCAATATGAGTGAGTAGGGATTGCCATGCAACGGATGCACTAGAGCTATAAGTATATGAAAGCTCAACAAAAGGAACTAAGTGGGTGTGCATCCAACTCGCTTGCTCACGAAGACCTAGGCCATTTTGAGGAAGCCCATCATTGGAATATACAAGCCAAGTTCTATAATGAAAAATTCCCACCAATATATGAAAGTGATAACATAGGAGACTCTCTATTATGAAGATCATGGTGCTACTTTGAAGCACAAGTGTGGTAAAAGGATAGTAGCATTGTCCCTTCTCTCTTTTTCTCTCATTTTTTTGTTTGGGCCTTTTCTCTCTTTTTTATGGCCTCTTTTTTTGGGGCTTCTTTGGCCTCTTTTTTATTTTTCGTCCGGAGTCTCATCCCGACTACTGGGGGAATCATAGTCTCCATCATCCTTTCCTCACTTGGGACAATGCTCTAAAAATGATGATCATCACACTTTTATTTACTTACAACTTCAACAATTACAACTCAATACTTAGAACAAAATATGACTCTATGTGAATGCCTCCGGCGGTGTACCAGGATATGCAATGAATCAAGAGTGACATGTATGAAAGAATTATTAACGGTGTCTTTGCCACAAATACAATGTCAACTACATGATCATGCAAAGCAATATGACAATGATGGAGCATGTCATAGTAAACGGAACGGTGGAAAGTTGCATGGCAATATATCTCGGAATGGCTATGGAAATGCCATGATAGGTAGGTATGGTGGCTGTTTTGAGGAAGGTATATGGTGGGTGTATAATACCGGCGAAAGGTGCGCGGTATTAGAGAGGCTAGCAATGGTGGAAGGAAGAAAATTGCGTATGATCCATAGACTCAACCTTAGTCATAAAGAACTCATATACTTATTGCAAAAATCTACAAGTTATCAAAGAAAAGTATTACGCGCATGCTCCTAAGGGGATAGATTGGTAGGAAAAGACCATCGCTCGTCCCCGACCGCCACTCACAAGGAAGGCTCCCGACTTGTGGGGGAATCATAGTCTCCATCATCCTTTCCTCACTTGGGACAATGCTCTAATAATGATGATCATCACTCTTTTATTTACTTACAACTCAAAAATTACAACTCGATACTAGAACAAAATATGACTCTATGTGAATGCCTCCGGCGGTGTACCGGGATGTGCAATGAATCAAGAGTCACATGTATGAAAGAATTATGAACGTGGCTTTGCCACAAATACGATTTCAACTACATGATGATGCAAAGCAATATGACAATGATGTAACATGTCATAACAAACGAAACGGTGGTAAGTTGCATAGCAATATATCTCGGAGTGGCCATGGAAATGCCATAATAGGTAGGTATGGTGGCTGTTTTGAGGAAGGTATAATGTGGGTGTATGGTACCGGCGAAAGTTGTGCGGTACTAAAGAGGCTAGCAATGGTGGAAGGGTGAGAGTGCGTATATCCATGGACTCAACCTTAGTCGTAAGAACTCACATACTTATTGCAAAAATCTATTAGTTATCGAGACAAAGTACTATGCGCATGCTCCTAGGGGGATAGATTGGTAGGAAAAGACCATCGCTCGTCCCCGACCGCTATTCATAAGGAAGACAATCAATAAATAAATCATGCTCCGACTTCATCACATAATGGTTCACCATACGTGCATGCTACGGGAATCACAAACACTAACACAAGTATTTCTCAAATTCACAACTACTCAACTAGCATGACTCTAATATTACCATCTCCATATCTCAAAACAATTATCAAGTATCAAACTTCTCATAGTATTCAACACACTCATAAGAATTTTTTTATTATTAATGTTGAATGCCTAACATAATTAAAGCAAATTACCATGCTGTTTTGTAGGAATCTCAAAATAATCTAAGTGAGGCATGAGAGAACAAGAGTTTCAATAAAAACAAGTCCACCGACGTGCTCTAAAAGATATAAGTGAAGCACTAGAGCAAAAACTATATAACTCAAAAGATATAAGTGAAGCACATAGAGTATTCTAACAATTCCTAAATCATGTGTGTCTCTCTCAAAAGGTGTGTACATCAAGTATGATTGTGGAAAACTAACAAATAAATACTCAAATAATACAAGACGCTCCAACCAAACACATATCACGTGGTGAATAAAAATATAGCTCCAAGTAAAGTTACCGATGGAAGTAGACGAAAGAGGGGATGCCTTCCGGGGCATCACCAAGCTTTGGCTTTTAGGTATCCTTAGATTATATTGGGGTGCCATGGGAATCCCCAAGCTTAGGCTCTTGCCACTCCTTGTTCCATAATCCATCAAATCTTTCACCCAAAACATGAAAACTTCACAACACAAAACTTAAAGTAGAAAATCTCGCGAGCTCCGTTAGCGAAAGAAAACAAAACACCACTTCAAGGTACTGTAATGAACTCATTATTTATTTATATTGGTGTGAAACCTACTGTATTCCAACTTCTATATGGTTTATAAACTATTTTACTAGCCATAGATTCATCAAAATAAACAAACAACACACAAAAAACAGAATCTGTCAAAAACAGAACAGTCTGTAGTAATCTGTAGCTAACACAAGATCTGGAACCCCAAAAATTCTAAACCAAATTTCTGGACGTGAGGGATTTATCTATTAATCATCTGCAAAAATAATTAACTAAATATCACTTTCCAAATAAAAATGGCAGCAGTTCTCGTGAGCCCTAAAGTTTCTGTTTTTTACAGCAAGATTAAAAAGACTTCCCCCAAGTCTTCCCAATGGTTCTACTTGGCACAAACACTAATTAAACACAAAAAACACAACCAAAACAGAGGCTATATAAATTATTTATTACTAAACAGGAGAAAAAAAAGAAAGGAATAAAAATAAAATTGGGTTGCCTTCCAACAAGAGCTATCGTTTAAGGCCCCTAGCTAGGCATAAAAGCAAGGATAGATCTAGGTATTGCCATCTTTGGTAGGCAATCCATAAGTGGCTCTCATAATAGATTCATAAGGTAATTTAATTTTCTTTCTAGGAAAGTGTTCCATGCCTTTCTGAGGGAGTCCTGGATTAGGGGGTCTCCGGACAGCCGGACTATATCTTTTGGCCGGACTGTTGGACTATGAAGATACAAGATTGAAGACTTCATCCCGTATCCGGATGGGACTCTACGTGGCGTGGAAGGAAAGCTAGGCAATATGGATATGTATATCTCCTCCTTTGTAACCGACCTTGTGTAACCCTAGCCCCCTCCGGTGTCTATATAAACTGGAGGGTTTTAGTCCGTTGGACAATATACAATCATACCATAGGCTAGCTTCTAGGGTTTAGCCTCTCTGATCTCGTGGTAGATCAAATCTTGTACTACTCATATTATCAAGAACAATCAAGCAGGACGTAGGGTATTACCTCCATCAAGAGGGCCCGAACCTGGATAAACATCGTGTCCCCTGCCTCATGTTACCATCCGCCTTAGATGCACAGTTCGGGACCCCCTACCCGAGATCCGCCGGTTTTGACACCGACATTGGTGCTTTCATTGAGAGTTCCACTGTGTTGTCATCATAAGGAGGATGGCTCGTCTCATTGTCAAGGACAATGTCACCTCTGGGGGAGCCCTGGCTATAGGCCAAACTCTCCGATTAGGCGGCTTCGTCATGACTGCCCGCTCGGCCGCAGCGCCGACGATGACTCCTCGGGTCATCGAAAATAGCCTCCACATTGGCTCGAAATTTGCCGAGTAGATGGATCCAATGGAGCTCTCCTCTTTGAACGAGCTCTTGGATCGCATCGCTGCTCTGGGCGTCACTACGGACTATGATCGGATCAGGCTTAAACCCGACCAAAGGGAGATTAACTCTCCGCCGGTCACCCATCAGATAGCGGTGATGGAGGAGCAATGCGGCGATTATCCCTCTATCCTGAGGACAAACTATGTCCGGTTCCCCGAGCTCTCCGAGCTGGATACCCGCTCATGGGAGGACACTGCCTTAACCCTGAACCCAGAATCGGGTCGTATACCGAACCCGCGGGGCAACATCCCGGAGCCCGAACTTCCAAGATCAGAAACTCCCCTACCCCGGGACTACAGATTGGGTCAAGGTTTGGACTTAAATCTACCCACCCACCCAGATACAAACGATCTTTCCCACATTAGGCAAGCGCCCCAAGAGACAGTACATCACTATAGGGCCAGATTCCTCCTTGTAATGAACAAGGTCAAGGACTGTCGTGAGGAAGACGCAATTTCATTCTTTTGCAACAATTGCACGGACAAGGGAGTCCTCAACGCCATAAGTCGCCGTGACATAGCACACTTCGCTGACTTGGCGGCCATAGTACTGAAATAATGTGCGATGGAGAGTGCCTGGAAAACCCAAACGCAATTTTGGGATAATCCGACTCTGACAAAACCCCTAGTACAGACTAAAAGGGTGCGATCTCATAAGTCGCCCGACTCAATTACAAAGAAGAAAAAGCCCACTACAGAGCGTGGAACCGTGTTGGAGGGATGGCTTAACGGGCCCTACAAAATCCACAATACAGCGGATGCCATATCAACACGCAGCCTTAGAGCATGTTGGGTACTCCGGCAGGTGGCCAAAAGCGGCGAGGATCTCCTCACCCAACATATCTCAGAACACCTTCCCACGGATAATAATACAGTATTAACGGTCTTCGAGACCTTCACCTCAAATAATAGGCGTAAGCGAGCACTCCGCAGCCTCGCCGAAGTCTGCCATGTGGCAGCAATAAATCCATGGAGCGACACGGCTATTACCTTCAATGCCAGTGACGAACCTAAATTCCGAACAGGCCGAGCACCAACCACTTTGGTCCTCAGTACAATTGTGGACGGCTTTCGGCTCACCAAGGTGCTCATGGACGGCGGCAGCAGATTAAACCTAATCTATGAGGAAACTCTCCAAAAAATGGAAATAGACAGCAACCGCATTGAGCAAAGCAGTACGACCTTTCGAGGAATCATCCCTAGTCAGGAGGCACGTTGCGCTGGGAAAATCACACTTGATGTGGTATTCGGCACTCCGGAGAATTACAGGTCCGAAGAAATTACATTCCAAGTGGCCCTGTTCAGTAGCGGATACCACCCCCTTCTAGGGCAGGAGGCATTCACAATTTTTCAAGCCATACCCCATTACGGGTACATGAAGCTCAAAATGCCCGGACCCAATGGAATCATCACTCTAGTTAGTGATCCGGACGTAGCAGTCCGCACCGAGAACAAAACAGCCGCACTAGCCCTCGAGACATTATTTGAAGCCCTTGTGGCAGAGGAGTTAACCGCGCTGCGCTCCATGGTGGATAGGGACGATGTGATACTAGACAAAAGATCCAAGTCCACCTCCTTTAAACCAGCGGACGAAATAGTCAAATTCCAAGTCCATCCAACGGACCCCACAAAAACAGCATCCATTGGGGTACAATTAAACCCCGATGTAGACGCCGCACTACGGGAGTATCTGCGCGAGAATTGGGACATATTCACCTGGCATCCTTCGGAGACTCTTCAGCGTTTCTCTGAACCTAAGCGACAAAACTTGGGAGAAGATCTAGCCAAGCTACTAGAGGCCGGATTTATTAGAGAAATAAAACATCCGAACTGGCTAGCAAACCTGGTGATGGTACCAAAGAAGGACAAATCCTGGCGCCTATGCGTCGACTTCAAAGGCCTTAATAAGGCTTGCCCAAAGGATCCCTTTCCACTCCATTGCATCGATCAAATCATCGACGCTACCGCAGGACACGAATCATTGTGCTTCCTCGATGCAACGGCATTTATCACGCCATACGGCCCCTTCTGTTTTAACACAATGCCCTTCGGGCTCAAAAACGCCGGTGCAACATATCAGCGCATGATCCAGACATGTTTGGAAAAGCAGATCGGCAAGACTGTGGAGGCATACGTAGACGATGTGGTCATTAAAACCAGACACGTTGATTCTTTAATAGACGACTTGAGGCTCACATTCACCAATCTCCGAACATCCGAAATTAAGCTCAATCCGGAAAAATGCGTTTTCGGCGTTCCCGCCGGAAAACTCCTGGGCTTCATCATCTCCAGTAGAGGAATTGAAGCAAATCCGGCTAAAATCCGAGCTCTGTCGCAGTTGGCTATCCCAACTGACCTCAAGCAAATCCAGAAATTGACTGGATGTGTGGCGGCTTTAAGACGCTTTATCTCCCGATTAGGAGAAAAGGCACTTCCCCTTTATCGCCTTCTTCACAGCACCGAACACTTCGAGTGGACGGACGCAGCCACGGCTGGACTAGAAGAAATAAAAGGCATCCTGGCCACCAACCCAATCTTGGCCGCGCCAACTATTGGCGAACCAATGCTATTATATATAGCAGCAACTCATCAAGTTGTAAGCGTTGTGCTTGTCGTCGAGCGAGAGGTGGACAGACATAAATTCCCACTTCAAAAGCTGGTATATTACGTATCCACCGTCCTCACCCCATGCAAATCACGGAACCCACATTATCAAAAGATAGCATACACGGTATTCATGGCATCCCGGAAATTACAACACTACTTTCAAGAGTGTTCAATCACGGTGGCCTCCGAAGTACCACTCAATGACATAATAAACAACCGCGATGCTACGGGCCAGATTGCCAAATGGCCATCGAGCTCCTCCCGTTTGACATAACATACAAACCATGCCGAGCCATTAAGTCGCAAGTATTGGCCGATTTCGTAGCCGAATGGACAGAAGCCGAACTCCCTAAAGAGTACGGCGCATACTCCAATTGGATCATGCACTTCGACGGCTCCAAAATGCTGGCTGGCCTGGGGGCTGGCGTCGTCCTGACGTCCCCCACCGTTGATACAGTAAATACGTGTTCCAAATACTATATACAGACTCCAATAACGCGGCCGAATATGAGGCCCTTCTACACGGTCTTCGGATGGCAGTCTCCATGGGCATTCAACGCCTGGAGGTGCGCGGGGACTCGAACCTCGCAATATCCCAAATAAATGGAGACTTCGATGCCAAGGATCCGAAAATGGCAGCATATCGCAACGCCATCATCAAAATGTCAGCTCGGTTCGAGGGGCTTGAATTCCACCATGTGGCTCGGGAAAACAACCAGGCGGCGAACATCCTCGCCTGTATCGGCGCTAAACACGACCCTATCCCACCGAACATCTTCCTGGAAAGATGTCCAAACCATCTGTGGCATGGGAAGGGGACATCGGCAAAAATAGTCCGGGCCCGGCCACAACCCCAGATAACGAACACTCTGACACAATCGGAGGTTCTGCCACCGAAATAACACCTTCAGCCCACGTGATAATGGTTGTCATCGCCCCATGGACAGAACCATTCCTGGCCTACCTAACTAGGTAGGAACTACCCGAGGACCAAAATGAGGCACATTGCACAGTGCGGTGATCTAAAGCCTACAAGGTCCACGAGGGAGAGCTTTATAAGAAAAGCACAACCGGAGTCCTTCAAAGGTGCATCTCCAAAGAGGAAGGGCGAAAGCTTTTGGCAGAAATCCATGTCGGACTCGGCGGCCACCACGCGCAGCCTGGGCCCTTGTAAGCAAGGCCTTCCGTACAGGTTTTTATTGGCCGACGGCCTGGCAGATGCACAGCATCTGGTCCAACATTGTGTTGGTTGCCAGCTTTTTGAAAACCAAAGCCACATGCCACCTACCTCCCTCCAAACAATCCCCATTACTTGGCCCTTTGCGGTCTGGGGGCTTGATATGGTTGGACCCCTCAAAGGGGGAACCCATAAGAAAAAATACTTACTGGTCATGGTGGATAAATTCACCAAATGGATAGAAGCCAAGCCTATCAAAATGGCTGAATCCGGGCCAGTGATAGACTTCATATCCGGGGTTGTACACCGTTATGGCGTCCCCCACAGCATCATCACTGACAACGGCACGAACTTTACAGCTGACGAGGTGAAACTTTGGTGCAGCAACATTGGCATTAAGCTCAATTATGTTTCTGTCTATCATCCGCGGACTAACGGTCAAGTCAAACGAGCGAATGGTCTTATCATGAGCGTCATTAAACCTAGATTAGTGTGGTCCTTAAAGGAATCGGACACGCATTGGGTAGAGGATCTTGACTCCGTACTATGGGGGTTGCAGACCACGCGAAATCGCACTACCGGATACACACCGTTTTTTATGGTGTACGGCACTGAGGCGGTGCTGCCTTGCGACATAATTCATGACTCACCTCGAGTGCGCATGTACAAAGAAAGAGAAGCCGAGCTCGATCAGCAGGACAGTTTGGATGTCCTGGAGGAGGAGCGTGATGTGGCAAAAGCCCCTTCCGCATTCTATCGGCAACAGGCTCGAAGGTATCAAAGTAGAGAAGTGCGGGCCAAAACCTATAATGTTGGCGAACTAGTTCTACGACTGCCGGAGAAGAAAAGGAACAAGCTCAAGCCCAAATGGGAAGGTCCCTTCATTATCGACCAGGTTCTGACCAGTGGAGCATACCGTCTGCGGGACGCATCGGATAATCGAGTCGAGCCAAACCCATGGAACGCAGCCAGACTCCGAAGATTCTACGCCTAGCGACAGACTCTATGTTTGTCTCCTTACCTCCGTCAATTTTTTGCACATCTGTTTTTCTCTCTTTCCTTCTCTTTTTTATCTTCAAGGCTATACTTGTGTCTTGGTTATACACCCTTGACGCGTTAACCACGCTCAATTTACCTGGGGGCTTCTTATACAGAAGCTTAATCTAATTACCTTTCCAGGCTCTATGCCCCACACATGTGTTATTCTTCCGCATGTACCTTTTTCGCCATTATATGCATCGATATGACTTAAGTTTTGGCCAAGCTGGGTTGCCTGGCTCTTGTATTTATGCCCTACGTTCCGTTAATTTGGCTAGGGCATAAGGGGAGCACCTCTGCGATTGTTACTGCCGGGTCAGCCGGATGTGTACCTCAGACTGGGTGAAACCGAAAGCTAGCGTTCTTAAGCGAATATTCGGTCGCTGAATAAAAGATGACTTTCATTTAATTTACTACCCACCCCCAGATGTTTTTAACCTGCGTTTCGCAGTTTGGACATGCACATTAGGGCATGCGTACCCAGGGAAAGGAACCCTTAACGGAACTATTCTCCCTGGAAGATGTTTCTTACTATCCATGTTATATAACATAACTAGTTGGATACTTGTCTGTTCAAGCACTTATGACCCCTACGCCTGGTTTCCATGCATACCCCAATTTTTACATAACCGAGTGGGTATTCGGATACACTCCGGACTATAGGGTCGAGAGGTCGAAGCGAAAAGGTCCGCCATGACAAATGATTTACAATCCGGCTAGGGACATTACACATGTCACTTGAAGTACACAGTCACTAAGACATATTCAATTTTTTTTCTATACCATCCAACAGGCTGTCTAGCCTACAATCCTATGGGGAATACTTTGCGGCTAATTCCACTTGGTCATACACTAAACTGACAAGGATCTCCTTCCCATCAGGCCCCACAGGTCTGACCTCGGCCATGCGGTTTGGGTCCGCCTTGGTATATCGTGTCTTCACCATAGCCCAGGCTTCCCTTGCACCTTGTCGGCAGGCTGATATCTTCCATAATCGGAAGTGCCACCGCTCTCCCTTGAGCTTCTCGATAAGCTCCCTCATGCCTCCTGGCGGGGACGCGGATGGCCACAAAGCTTGGGCAATACCCTACATCACCTGCCAAACTTGTTTGTGCAGTTGTGAGAGCTCTGGTAGAAGATCACCCGAAGACCCGGGCATCTCTTCCACGGGACGAGCCATCAGCATACCTGCAGACATAACGTTGTTAGCAGGCTTCTTCGCCGAACTCCTTTAAAAACTTTGTTCTAGCACTTACTAAAAATGCCGCGTCGAAGCCGTTTATTCTCCTTCATGGAGTCCGCAAGCTGGGCTCGGACATCCTTCAGTTCCACGCCCAGCCGGATATTGGCATCTTGGAGATCGTTTTTCTCCTGCCGAACTCACGTTAGCACGCGCTCGCTAGCATTTCGCTGTCGATCGTCACGTGCCGTATCCGCCTCCATGGCCTCCGGATTCACTTCGGGGTCACCTGCAACATCTATTGTTAGGTGTACATACATGCCGCATACTACCTGGTACCCACATTCTTTGCAATAATCAAAAGTGTTACCAGGGGACCCTTTTTGGACTCCTTCAATGCGGCAACAGCGGCTTCCAGCTGGGCCTTGCACTCGTCCAGCTCTTGAGACAATTGGGAGTTCTTATCCATAAGAACCTGCACAAATAATGATCCTTAAATCAGTTGCGTCAACTGTTTCAAGTCTCAGGGGCTACTGATACATATAATCGTCAGATTTGCTTACCCGTATATCCCTTACATATTGGTCCGTGGCTCTGGCTAGACCATTTTGAGCGGCACGGGTGTACGCATCTCCAGAATTGAAGGCATCAAATGCCTCTAGTGAGAAACAAGCGTCACGGAGTACGGCCCGGCGACGCCTATGATTCATGGTGCTCTTCACTTCTGAATTTGTAGCAGATATTCTATCCGCATCTTCTGTAGGAGGAGCATCCGGCGTCCGCCCCATGTTGGCTTCCGCCTCTATGTTCGGCCCTAGAGCCCGACTGGTGGAGGCGTGATTGGCAGCCTCTCCGGATATAGTCCGGCGAGCGTTCTTTCTGTTAAAGAAACATGGAAGTCATTATATTTTGAGAAAGACGACAACCAAGGAGCGAGGTTTTGTGTCATACCTCTATGCCGGCGTCTCCGTCCTAACCGCCTTCCTTTTTGGCCTACCCGGCTTCGGTGCCTCTTGTTGGCGAGTTGCTGCGGGTTCGTCATAGCGTCCCGAATGCCTTCCCTGTAAAACACCATATGTGTACGGTAGGTGAAGTGTATAAAAGGGGATCCTATTTTGGGGAGTTGGGATTTTTGGTTTTTCTTACATGCGACGGAGGGAGTAGTCTGGGATAGTCGGCCGTTATGGCCACCATGGCCTCGTCACAGCTTAACTGATAGAATTGCCTGTCTATCAGCTCCACGAATATGTCTGGATCCTCTTCGAGTCCGGAACCGAGGGCCTGACCAGGGTCCTCTGGTTGTGGAGGTGGGTTGTTGATCTCCCTTATGGCTTTTCGCAGTTCCTGCCATAAAATGGCAAGGTTAGTACCTACGACGAAGGATGTGAGAAGAATGGGAGTAAAAAGGTATAACTCACCCAACTTGGAGGGTTGTACATGGAGAATCCATCCCGTGGCTTGATATGGATGAACTCCTCTTCCTCTCCCTTGAACAACTCAAACAGAATTTTTGCTAAAGCAGCAGTGGAGTCCGGTCCCTTACGCCCGCAACGGGTGGCATCATCTTCCCCGTTAAAACACCACAGGGGGTGCCCTTGATATTGAAGTGGCTGCACTCCCCGCATTATGCATATTGATATAGCCTCAATTATTGTCAATCCTGATTGAGCCAGCGCTTTAATCTGGTTCATCAGGTAAAGGACTTTGCCGTTTTCTTCCTCCTGGGGGCTCCGTGGGCGCCAGCTTCGGTGTTTCTTCAGAGGAGCATTGTTGAACTCAGGAAGACCTTGTTGAACAGGGTCTGGAAGGGGGACGTCCTCCATATAAAACCACTCTGAAGGCCAGTCTTCGGACGTCTTCTTCGAAGTACCGGACAGGTATCCGGTTTCGGCGATGCACCATATTTCGGCTCCGCCCACCTGATAAAGTGACCCCTTCTGTGTGCGGGGCACAAGGAAAAATAACCTCTTCCATAGCTCGAAATGGGCCTCGCAACCCAGAAATAGCTCGCAAAGGGCAACGTATCCGGCAATGTGTAATATGGAGGCAGGGGTGAAGTTGTGCAGTTGGAGGCCGTAAAACTCCAGGAGCCCACGGAGGAACGGATGAGTTGGAAATCTGAGTCCCCTTAGTAAGTAAGGGACAAGGCACACCCGCTCCCCATTGGAGGGGCTGGGGAAGCTCTCCGCTTGCTCCCCGCCATTATAGGTGGCGAGCCTGGCTCGGACGGGGACCAAATACGCTGGAGGGAGAAATGCCTGGGTCTGCAGCTCTACCAAACGACTGTGCGGGACGGAACACCTCTCCCAATCACCGTTCTTAGGGCTACGGGGGCGAGAGGAGGAGCTGCGGTGGTCGGCCATGATGGAATGGATTTTTTCGAGTGCGCTCCGATGGATTCTCGCTGGGGGAGGAGGGTGTGGATTGGATCTATGAATCCCCATCCCTTTAATAGACAATTTATTTACCTAGCTAGGGGGCAAATGTAAAAACACCCTGGCTCCTCGCATTCGCTTGATGCGTGGAAGATGGCACTTATTGGACACAGAAGCCCAAAAGTCCAACATTTATGGGAGCCCGACACTACTTAACAGATATTCAAGATTTGAAGAAGAACCCGCCTTGCAATGCCGAAAACAATACTGCGCGCTGGACTCATCGTCATTGAAGCCTGGTTCAGGGGCTACTGAGGGAGTCCTAGATTAGGGGGTCTCCGGACAGCCGAACTATATCTTTTGGCCGGACTGTTGGACTATGAAGATACAAGATTGAAGACTTCGTCCCGTATCTGGACGGGACACTACTTGGTGTGGAAGGCAAGCTAGGCAATACGGATATGTATATCTCCTCCTTTGTAACCGACCTTGTGTAACCCTAGCCCCCTCCGGTGTCTATATAAACCGGAGGGTTTTAGTCCGTAGGACAACATACAATCATACCATAGGCTAGCTTCTAGGGTTTAGCCTCTCTAATCTCGTAGTAGATCAACTCTTGTACTACTCATATTATCAAGAACAATCAAGCAGGACGTAGGGTATTACCTCCATCAAGAGGGCCCGAACCTGGGTAAACATCGTGTCCCCTGCCTCCTGTTACCATCCGCCTTAGACGCACAGTTCGGGACCCCCTACCCGAGATCCGCCGGTTTTGACACCGACACTTTCCTTAACGGAAATTGGAATCTAATATTTCCTTCCTTCATATCAATAATTGCACCAATCGTTCTAAGGAAACGTCTACCAAGAATAATAGGACATGAAGGATTGCAATCAATATCAAGAACAATAAAATCTGCGGGCACATAGTTCCTATTTGCAACAATAAGAACATCATTAATTCTTCCCATAGGTTTCTTAATGGTGGAATCCGCAAGGTGCAAGTTTAAAGAGCAATCATCAAAATCTCAGAAACCTAACAAATCACACAAAGTCTTTGGAATCGTGGAAACACTAGCACCCAAATCACACAAAGCATAGCATTCGTGATCTTTAATTTTTATTTTAATAGTAGGTTCCCACTCATCATAAAGTTTTCTAGGGATAGAAACTTCCAACTCAAGTTTTTCTTCATAAGATTGCAACAAAGCATCAATGATATGTTTAGTAAAAGCTTTATTTTGACTATAAGCATGAGGAGAATTTAGCACAGATTGCAACAAGGAAATACAATCTATCAAAGAACAATTATCATAATTAAATTCCTTGAAATCCAAAATAGTGGGTTCATTAATATTTAAAGTTTTGACTTCTTCAGTCCCACTTTTAAAAAATTTAGCATCAAGATCTAAAGACTCCGAATTCTTGGAACGTCGTCTAGGTAAAGGTGGATCATATTCAGTCCCATCATTATCAAGATTCATATTGCAAAACAAAGATTTAATAGGGTACACATCAATAACTTTTAGATCTTCATATTTATTATCATGGAAACTAGAAGAACACGCTTTTATAAAGCAATATTTCTTAGCACGCATCCTAGCGGTTCTTTCTTTGCACTCATCAATGGAAATGCTCATGGCTTTGAGAGACTCATTGATATCATGCTTAGGTGGAATAGATCTAAGTTTCAAAGAATCATCATCAAGAGAAATTCTATCAACGTTCCTAGCCAACTCATCAATCTTAAGCAATTTTTCTTCAATCAAAGCATTGAAATTCTTTTGCGAAGTGATAAATTATTTAATATTAGATTGAAAATCAGAGGGAATCTTATTATAATTTCCATAAGAATTGTTGTAGGAATTACCATAACTATTAGAGGAATTACTAGGATACAGCCTAGGATTAAAGTTTGCTCTATACGCATTGTTACCAAAATTATTCCTACCAACAAAATTCACATCCATAGATTCGTTATTATTCTCAATCAAAGTAGACAAAGGAATATCATTAGGATCAAAAGAAACAAAGCAGCATTAATTTGTAGGCTGACCCGAATGGATCACGTCTACTGTGCTACGGTGTCATCCCTGGATCAGTAATGCTGACACCACACAGTACATCGAGGTTTTATAGCAGAGTTGCAATCACACACTTATTACATCGATGGCTCAAAAAGAACTTATTACAATAAATATGGCAGAAGGCCATATAATATCGATAACAGCGGAAGACTCGGAAGATAAATGGGTCCATCAACTCCAGCGGCATCACTGAGTATAGAACCACGACCTAAAAACGCACCTCAATCGTCGTCTGAAAAGTCTGCAACATTAACGTTGCAGCCCGAAAACGGGTCAGCACATGGAATATGCTGGCAAAGTAACACATAGAGAGTAATGGAATGAAACAGCTATACTATATGCATATATGGCTGGTGGAAAGCTCTATGGTTACAGTTTTGCGTAAAGCCAGTTTTTCCCTACTGCAAAGGAATAAATTTTATTTACTATCATGGTGGTTGTGAAACATTGAGAATTGACAGCATTCTCAATCCCAATTAAAAGTAATTAAAACCCAATAACATTAATTAGAAGTAACATGTTGAGATTCACAATGATATTCAAGTACTAGATACTCAAGTTGTCCATAACCGGGGACACGGCTAATCATGATTAGTTTGTTACTCTGTAGAGGTTTGCGCACTTTTCCCCACATGACTCGATCGCCTCCATTTTTTTTCTCGCACTACATGGTGTTTGAGAAACGGATGACCGAGACGTAGTCTTTCAGAAGCACTAGCACCTTACATGTGGGGTAGACCGGTACACCTACATCCCCTACATCTGCTAGTCCACCCCGTAAGAGTTCGCACAACTTAGTCAACTATGCCAGAGCCCATAGTAGCATGTGGCTGCACACGGAAGTTTCTAGCAAGAATTATCTTATGATCCCTTTGAGCCTGGGTGGCGGTCCGAAAAAAAACAGGCAAGTCCTGATAGACATCAGGTGCCTCAATCCACCCAGATGTGTGTTTAAGTTGCCACCTTAGATAAACCATTAAAATTATCAATCTCACATCTGTCATGGATATCACTCACCCAATCCACGTCTACTAGCAAAGCATGGCATAATAAGCAAACGTAGAAGTAACTCCCAAAGGTTTGATAATAATACAGGTAATAGGTACTAGCTCATCTACTTCCCATCCCACAATTTAATTAGATCCTAATCATGCAATGTGTGAGGATTGATCTAATGCAATAAAACTGGGTTGTAGAAAAGGTATGATCAAAGTGTTACTTGCCTTGCTGATGATCCGCGAGTCCTAGGGTTTCGAAGTAACAAGCGGCGCAATCCGGGTAATCTATCGCAGACAAACAACAAGCATACAATAAGTACTCATCTAATGCACAGGTAAAACTCGAACAAGAGAATGAACCAGGTACTTCAACTTAAGAACTCCGGTTGCAAAGAAAGAACGAAAAACAAACGGCGGAAGAAAACAACTCGGTTCTAGCAAGTTGAAGCTAGGTCAAAATTTTACTGTAACAAAAGCTTGTTCAAGTTGATTAGACGGCACGGCGGTTTCGAGACGAAACTCCAGGCGCTTGAATCACCTGATTCCGATAAACGAGCGGAAAAATAGACTAGGAAGAAGATCGGATCTGAGATCGCGATCGCGGAATAAATCCGACGAAAAGAAAAAGAAGAACGGTTAAACGAACGGACGTCGTTAACCTAGAAGAATCCGGTGATCACGTTCGTTAGGACGAACGGTCCGGCGAACGGTCCAAAGGCAACTAAATCGGAGAAGAAAACGAATCCGATCTAGGGTTTTGGAGAAGAAAAACCGATCAAAAAACTGATCTAGAAAACCGGAACGGTTTAGAGAAGAAAAGAATTGGAACGATTAGAAGAAAACGATCCGAGGAAAAGAATAGATGTAGCATGGGGCAACCTTGGAGAGGTCTCCGGTGAGGGGCTCCGGCGGCGTCGGCGTAGGGCGGCGGCGTGGGCAAGGTGCGGCCGCGGCGCGGGTGTGGGGCGGCGGCGGTAAGGTGCGGCGGCGGCGCGGGTGTGGGGTGGCGGCGCGGGTGAGGCGGCGCGGCGGCGGTGACGCAGGGCGCGGTGTGATGTGGCGCGGCGGCGGTGCAAGGCGCGGTGTGATGCGGCGCGGCGGCGATGCAAGGCGCGGTGTGGAGGAGAGCTTTGATTTGATGTGTTTAGAGGGGGGGTGCTTGGGTATTTATATTGGGGAGGGGAGGGGTTTACTTGGGGTAGAGGACAAGGAATTAGAATAGGAGTAGGAAAGATCTAGAAAATAAATGGAGTAGGACTAAAGAAAACGAAATAAGGAAAAGGGGACAAGGGGGCGCCCTAGAATCCTAAAAGGATTCGGTCCTAGCAAGAGGCGGCGGCGGCCGACCGGCTCCTGGCTCGGCGCCTGGCGCCTGGGAGCGCGGCGGTAGGTGGCTTGGCTTGGGCCTTTGTCCCAAGGTGCTGCTCATTTTTTTTAAATAGTTTCCTCGCGCAGAAAAAAAAACAAAAAGGGATCTAAACGAACTCCGAAAAATCTAAAGTAAATTTTCCCCGACTCCTAAAAATGAGCCGAACAAAATGAACTTTTCTCCGGACCTAAAATGCAATTTTCGAAAACGCGCATTTTTCCCTATCCAAATAAAATGCAAATAAACACCGGAAAGCAAAATTGATCTATTTATTATATCTTCATTTTTCCTAAATTTGGGAAAGTCATATTATTCCCTCTCTCATATATTTTGACACCGGAAAAATTATTGAAGATAAAATAAATAAATCAAATGATCCTATTTTCAAAATTCGAGAGAACTCTCAAATATGAAAATAACGAAATCTCCAACTCTCTCCGAGGGTCCTTGAGTTGCGTGAAATTTCTAGGATCAACCAAAATGCAAGAAAATATGATATGCATATGATCTAGTGTATAACATTCCAAATTGAAAATTTGGGATGTTACAAACCTACCCCCCTTAAGATGAATCTCGCCCTCGAGATTCGGGTTGGCTAGAAAATAGGTGAGGGTGGTCTTTGAGCAAATATTCTTCTCTCTCCCAGGTGGCTTCATCCTCTGAATGGTGGTTCCACTGAACTTTGCAAAACTTGATAACCTTGCTGCGAGTAACTCTTCTGGCATAATCGAGAATCTTGACTGGCTTCTCCTCATATGTTAGGTCATCCTTTAACTGAATCGCTTCTAATGGCACTGTATCTCTTAGCGGTACCTCCGCCATCTCGGCGTGACATTTCTTCAGCTGAGAAACATGGAATACATCATGAACTCCTGACAGTCCTTCTGGTAATTCCAACTTATACGCGACTTCTCCCATACGTTTCACGATCTTAAACGGTCCAACGAAACGCGGTGCTAACTTTCCCTTAACTCCAAAGCGCTTAACTCCTCGAAGTGGGGATACTCGAAGGTAAACTCTGTCTCCGGTTTCGTAAACTGTCTCCTTGCGTTTAGAATCTGCATAGCTCTTCTGCCTGGACTGGGCTACCTTGAGCCTATCGCGAATCAACTTAACCTTCCGTTCAGACTCCTTAATCAAATCTGGTCCAAAGAATTGACGGTCTCCAACTTCGTTACTGTTGTCATGGAACGAAACTGTTATCTGATACGATACTCCTCGGAACTCCATGCAAACAAATGATTCTAGTCATGTATATCTTTGCCAACTTAGCACTGGTGTAAGTGGTCTTAACTGGAATGAAATGTGCTACCTTCGTCAAACGATCAACTACTACCCATATCGAGTCATATTCGGCTTTTGTCCTGGGTAGCCCTGTGATAAAATCCATGCCTATCTTATCCCACTTCCATTCGGGTATCGGCAATGGTTGTAACAATCCTGCTGGCTTCTGATGCTCTGCCTTTACTCTCTGGCATACGTCACAAACTGCTACATGTGCTGCAATATCCTTCTTCATTCCGGTCCACCAGAATGTTTCCTTTAAATCCAAATACATCTTGGTATTCCCTGGGTGAATCGAATACGGTGAATCATGTGCCTCTTGCAGAATCAACTTCCTGATCTCCGGGTCATTGGGCACATAAACACGGTCCTCAAACCATAAGGTGTCGTGCTCATCCTCACAAAATCCCTTTGCTTTTCCTTCGCTCAATTTCTCTTTTATAGCAGCAATCTCTTTGTCAGATTTCTGAGCTTCTCTGATCTTATCCATCAATGTTGATTGAATCTCCAATGCTGCTACATAGCCTTTCGGAACTATCTCTAAGCTTAGTTCACGAGGGTTTTCTGCTAACTCCTTGGGTATACTTCCCGTCATTATCGTATTGACATGGCTCTTACGGCTCAATGCGTCAGCTACTACATTAGCCTTTCCGGGATGGTAATGCAATCTCATGTCATAATCCTTGATGAGCTCCAACCATCTCCTTTGTCGGAGGTTCAACTCCTTCTGAGTGAAAATGTACTTCAAACCCTTATGATCCGTGTACACCTCACAATGATTTCCAATGAGGAAATGTCTCCACGTTTTCAACGCATGCACTACGGCTGCTAACTCCAAATCATGCATGGCATAATTCAACTCATGAGGCTTCAGTTGTCGTGATGCATACGAAACAACTCTCCCTTCCTGCATAAGCACTGCTCCAAGTCCTCGTCGTGAAGCGTCGCAATACACCTCATAATCCTTGGTCTGATCTGGCAAAATCAATACCGGTGAGGTAACCAATCGTTTCTTCAACTCCTGGAAACTAGCCTCACACTCCTCGGTCCATTTGAACTTAGTATCCTTCTTCAACAACTCCGTCATAGGCTTCGCAATTTTTGAGAAATTCTCAATAAATCTCCGGTAGTATCCTGCGAGTCCAAGAAAACTCCGGATCTCTCCAACTGTTGTTGGTGCTTCCCATTCGGTTACGGTCTCAACCTTTGTGGGGTCAACTGCTATACCTTCTCCGGATATAACGTGTCCGAGGAATCCAACTTCCTTCAACCAAAACTCACATTTGCTGAATTTGGCATGTAACTGATGTTCCCTTAGTTTCTCCAAAACCAAACGCAAATGTTCCTTATGCTCCTCTTCATTCTTTGAATAAACTAGGATGTCATCAATGAACACTACGACGAACTTATCCAAAAACTCCATAAACACTTTGTTCATCAGGTTCATAAAATAGGCAGGTGCGTTAGTCAATCCAAATGACATAACGGTATACTCATACAGTCCATACCTTGTGGTGAATGCTGTCTTAGGTATGTCCTGCTCTCGAATCTTCAACTGATGGTACCCTGATCGCAAATCAATCTTGGAAAACACTTTAGCTCCTTGCAATCGATCAAACAGATCATTAATCATTGGCAGTGGGTACTTGTTCTTGATGGTTACTTCATTCAATCCCCGATAATCTACAACCATCCTTAATGATCCATCCTGCTTTTCCACTAGAAGTACGGGTGATCCCCAAGGTGAAGAACTTGGGCGAATGTAACCTTTATCCAATAACTCCTTAATCTGATTCTTAATTTCCACCAAATCCTTTGCTGGCATCCGGTACGGTCGCTTCGATATTGGGCCTATACCTGGCAATAACTCAATCAAAAACTCAATGTCTCTATCTGGTGGCATGCCTGGTAATTCCTCAGGAAATACATCAGGAAAATCCTTTACCTCTGGTACTTCCTCCTGCACAACTCCTGATAAGCAATTCACTTGTGTCCTGTTTGGCACATGCCGGGATACATACTTGATCCTTCTTCCTTCTGGTGTGGTAAGCAAAATTGTCTTACTGGCGCAATCGATGTTTCCTCCATACATCGACAGCCAATCCATACCAAGAATCACATCCAGACCTTGGGATTCCAGAATAATTAAATCCGTTGGGAATACATGCCTTCCTATACTCAATGGTACTTGAAAACATCCTTGTCTGGCCATGTATTCTGCTCCTGGCGAGCTTACTAGCATAGGTGTTTTAAGAATCCTAGTGGGCAGGCTGTACTTTTCCACAAATCCCCTTGATATGTATGAATGCAATGCACCAGTATCAAAAAGAACGAGTGCAGTAAATGACTTAACCAAAAACTTACCGATTACTGCATCGGGCTGATCTTCAATCTCCTCCACATAAACGTGGTTCACCTGTCCCCTATTGAAAGGGTTCGGCTTCTTCCCAGAGCTTCCATTGCCATTTCCATTCTGGCCTTCAGGACATTCATTGGCATAATGTCCGGTCTTCGAACACTTGAAACAGGTGACTTGACTCAGGTCTCTCTTGGTTGGGGTTGATGGGGTTGTTCGGTTCTGGCCGTTGCTTCCTCCATTCCCATTACCATTCTTGTGGCCATTATGGTTGTGCGAGCTACCTCCTCCATGGGTGTGCTGAAACTTAAATCCCGGTTTAGGGGTAAAACGGGGCTTCTGCTGGGCTCCAGAGTTATACTTCCCCTGTCCATACTTCCTCTTACGGTTCTCAATCTGCTGTTGCTTCCCTTCAATCATGATGGCATGATCTACCAACTCCTGGTAGTTGTTGAAACTTGCTACCATCAACTGCATGCTTAGCTCATCATTCAATCCTTCTAGAAACTTCTCCTGCTTAGCTGCATCCGTAGCAACGTCATCTGGGGCATAACAGGCTAGCTTACTAAACTCTTCCACATACTGGCCAACAGTCCTTCCTCCTTGGCGTAAGTTGCGAAACTCACGCTTCTTTATGGCCATAGCTCCTGCTGAAACATGGGCAGCGCGGAAAGCTTGCTGAAACTGATCCCATGTGACAGTGTCAACTGGGTAAGTGGCTGTGAAATTCTCCCACCATGCTGCCGCGGGTCCGTCAAGCTGGTGTGCGGAAAACTTCACTTTCTCACCATCCGTGCATCCTGCAGTGGTTAACTCCCTTCCTATCTTGCGGAGCCAATCGTCTGCTACTATTGGCTCGGTGCTACTGGAAAACACCGGCGGGTTCAGCCTAAGGAAACGGGCTAAGTGGTCAACAGGTGGTGGTGGTGGGTTGTTGTTGTTGTTTTGCTGATTCTGAACTAACATCTGCATCAATTGATTCTGCTGCTGGATCAACTGAGTGAGCTCCGGTGGAAATCCATTGTCACGTCTCGGAGGCATCTGAGGGTTTAGAAAAGACGAGAATTAAGAATAGAGGGGGTCTAAAGGGAAAACACTACCCATATGCACATGAGGCAAAAGCACACAATTCACTTCAATCAATCAAACAAGGGCTTACAAACGGTCTAACTATCGCAAAAGTGCTCGACTATAATGTGTTTACATGGGGGAATACTACTACTATCTGGTGGTCATCTAGAAATTTGAACCGGTGGAAGACTCCATGATATCTACTCCAGCTTCGTCTTCAAAGTCGGGTTCACTTGGATCCGAATCGGTGTCGTCGATGATGATGTAGTTGTCTGGACATGCGACGTACTTGTCTTCCTCCTGGGATGCTAACTTCCTCTTGAGTTCTTCAATCTCCTGCTTAAGATCGCCATTGTGCCTTGCTAGAGCTACGATCTCGTCCATGTAGTCCTTGCGTGTAGACTTTAGTTCTCCTTCTAGCTCGATGATCCTTGCCTTCGCATTCTTCAACTCTACCATGTCATTGCACATCTGGTTCTCGTGGCGTCGAATGTGCTAGTTTAACTCCTGGATGAAAGATGCAATGGATCTATCTTTCTTGGTGCTGACTAACTCCCATTGTTCATCACGGCGTCCGCAAATCGGGTAGATAGTGTCCTTGAGGTCTTCTTGATAAACTTCTCCAATGCGTCCTATGCTGATATGAGCTGCCATGCTCCTTCCTAGACTCCAGGTTGGTGCATTGAAAACACTATCTATGGGCTTCGTGATTGGCGCGAATGTTCTTCCCGGAATGTGAGCTTGAATCTTCCAGCGCTCCTCTTCAGGCAGAGTGGCGTTGAAGGTTCCCGTGAAGCTTGGTAATCCAATGTTCAGGTACTTGGTGACTTCCTTCAGGTGAAATCCAAATGGTGTTCCTTCATCCGGTTGAGCGTACTTAATCTTCGCGTGCGTCATCCTAAAAGAGTAGAAAAGATGAGGAGTTAGAAAATGAGAAGAGAAGGGTGATCTATGGCTTTAACTTAGTGGTCGTGTCCTACAGTCAGCGTGTGCTCTGATACCATCTCTGTAGCGACCTGACCCGAATGGATCACGTCTACTGTGCTACGGTGTCATCCCTGGATCAGTAATGCTGACACCACACAGTACATCGAGGTTTTATAGCAGAGTTGCAATCACACACTTATTACATCGATGGCTCAAAAAAGAACTTATTACAATAAATATGGCAGAAGGCCATATAATATCGATAACAGCGGAAGACTCGGAAGATAAATGGGTCCATCAACTCCAGCGGCATCACTGAGTATAGAACCACGACCTAAACACCTCAATCGTCGTCTGAAAAGTCTGCAACATTAACGTTGCAGCCCGAAAACGGGTCAGCACATGGAATATGCTGGCAAAGTAACACATAGAGAGTAATGGAATGAAACAGCTATACTACATGCATATATGGCTGGTGGAAAGCTCTATGGTTACAGTTTTGCGTAAAGCCAGTTTTTCCCT